>NW_019213315.1:31024-115188 GCF_002532875.2 Varroa jacobsoni | reverse complement strand
TATCTAACCGCATTTATTTCGATATGGCTATATCTTGTTCGACTGCTATTATTACTCGTTCAGTGAGAGAACACTGAGCTTTTCCCGTGTTATAAACAATGAAGTTGCTAGTCTTCAAACGAATTGCTTTTGTTGCTAATAATAGATTTCGAATTCGACAAGTTTGTTAGCTAAGCTCAGGGCCTCTTGTACATCCCGATGCACGTTGGCCGTTAGTAAGTATCAGTTACATTGAACTTACGCCGTACCAAGGACCAGGAATTCATTATCGAGGAATCGTTGATTATCATGTTCGTTTGATCCCAAGAATGGACGAGAAAAAGTAACGCGATGGATATGGATCAAATATTTTTGTAATGAAAATTTTCCTTAACATCAACACCAGTGCCAAAATGGTCGTGAAGCGTCGAGGCAATTAGTTGAAGGCGTTTTCGAAACGTTTCTGTCAGTATATATATACTATTCTATGTACAATTTGCTCTGATTTCGAAAAATACCTTTTACTCATTTCACTATTCAACTGGTGGGTAACGTACGAACTTGATTCAGTTTGATACGACAAATACAAGTTTATATCTTTGCTTCTTATTTACTGAACATTTTAACGAATACAGTATATTTAAGGCCGTCCTACATTTTTTCCTTATAAATTTGATAATTTTCATCGAGTATTATACCCGGCCCGTTAAGTGCGTCGATAAAAAAACTTCACTCCGATATGGTGAAAAATCTAGTCCTAGTTTTTGTATTCGGTTTGCCTCTAGGAATTTTGAATTTCGTTCTAATCGAAAAATCATGAGTTTCTTCGTAAGCAATTTTTTCCATTAAAAAATCCTATATATACATATACATGATGAAATAGCAAACGTCACTAAAGCTCACAGCCGACGTGTAGCGATCAACGATAATTGCATAGTTCCTATCATTCGCACCTTAACATGTTGTATATATTGTACAAACACTCATTGCCATATATATACAAATGCATATGAATATTTCGGTACTGCTGCTGCCTTTAGTTTGAAAATATAACAACGACATTGATTGTTCAGTGCACTTGTCGTACGCGGCTTAGTCTGCAAAAACCGAAGAGGCAGTTAATGAAAAATCAATGATATACCTCGTGTAGAAGTCCGCAACAGCGCACCAATGATCGACTAATGTTTCACGGCGATAAGTTAGTTTAAGCAACGATAACAAATCCGTTATGAACCGTTAATGACCGTTAATTAACACATTGTTATTAAACTAAGGAGTTCTTTGCCGTCTTGAGGCGCTACCTATTTTGTCTCAATATTAAAATTGCGTCGGCTTCGAACGCAAAACAAATAATACCTTTAAAATATAGATACATGAATAGACATAATATGCAAGCACGCAGGCAAACGGAGAAGAGTGAACAAAGCGATCTCGACAATGCACAGAGTGGGATAGCCCTAACGCATCCCCTCAGAAGCTTTAGTCCAAGACGGGAACTTGGAGTACGTGTTACTGAAGAAAGGCGGTGTTGTTCTCAATGGTGGACGAGGATTTTCTGTGGACCTTTACCCCATTTTTATCACAATATTCATTTTGACCCGTTGTATGACGCAAGAGATGAGTAATGTCATGTATCGAATGTGGGATAGATACAGAAGGTATATGAGACACAACGTCGATCTCGCGGGAATCAATCATGTCGTCAGCGTCAAAAACATAACGCTAGAACAGTAGAGAAAATCAGCGTCTAAACTGGTTGTCAATTTTTCTGTATGAATATAGGATTGGAGGGCTTTGTTTCATAGATATGGGGCGAACATCGAGGCGTTCGAGTCCATTGAATTTTTTAACAGTCAAATTTTCCAAAACAAGATCTTACTTACATATGGCTAAAAATGGATTAAGGAATGAATAGAATGTATGACATTCAATTATGCATTATTAATAATGTAGTTCTTTCACAACTCTGTCGTAATTGGATGTGACATCGTCGTCACACTTTGTCGTGTCAGGCCGTTTTTTCTTCTTCAGGAAAATAGTGCTAAAAATATAAGAAGCAAATCCAATGCTGCGAAAGGAGAAGAGGTCAGTTCTATGTTGTTATTGTTGGACGTATTTTCTGCGCAAATTCTAGCGATTACTGCGTGAATCGACCCTATGATGGACCCGCCAACATTAAACACCAATCGAGAGTGCGGTGCAACCTAATGACCCCGGTGAAAGCTGCGCCCGCTTGTTGTCCGACGTTGTTGTGGCAACGGGCAGCTTCAATCAATAAATAACTAAAGAAATCGAGGCGGTACAATTATAGATAAATAAACAATTATATATATATATATATATATATATATATAAAGGACGAAGAAGAAATGCCAATACAACCAATTACGAGTTAACTGACTGAATAATTCTAAATAATAAGTGGAATATCAATTAACTTTTTGGAAGATAATAAAAAAAACTAGGAAATGTGTTTATAAAAACTTTTTTGTTTGCATAATCTGGAATGGCCGATATGACGTTGATGCAGTTCAGCTCCATCTATTTTAACCTCTGCCCTCTACATCAGGACCCGTATTCGATTTTTTTCGAAAATTCTGTCACGCTTCTAGTGGCAAAAGCTGCCAGTCAGATTTCTTCGATAAGAAATACACATTATATATATATTTTTTTATACAATTTATATATATACCTATTTTACTCAATAAACAAACAACAGTTTATAAAAATTATCGTGCATCATGTTTCGTTATATATTTCATGCTATATAGGAAACTATGCGAATATAACATTAAAATATATCTTTTTTGGTCTTACTCGGTCAATTATGTAGCCTCATAATTTACATAGCATTTTGCGAGACCACTTTGTGGTGCATTCTATACACCTCAGCCAAATACTGCTATGGCGAAGTTGCTATTCCGTTATAGTGCAGTGGCTTACGTTTTGGCCAAACTTAGACAGTCGACAGAATTCGGGCACAAGCAAGCTTCATGTCGTGCTGCACAAGATCAGCCGTCTATAGTACGATTACGGGATTGCGTACTTGGAGTATAAGACATACTGCAGATACGAACGTTTTTACCCTTAGTGGTTTCGCAGTACCGTGTTTGCCTACAAAACTTGAAAATGCGTGAGGTAATTTAGGTTCGGAACTAGGTATAGATACATTTCGTTTTTGCAGGTTAATACTCAACCATCCAAAGCAGTATTTAACTAACACAGTGCCTGACGCTAAAAACTGGTACTCACGTTAGATAACTAGCGCGATATAAACAGCAGGAAAGATTTGGCGTCAGTGAGGGCCAAAAAAACACCGTCTGCTACTAATGGTAACAACCGCACTGACAAACAGACGACATTGAAGCGACAATGAATCACGCGTTCCCAAAGCTAATCTAAAAGCTTTTTTTACCGAATTACATAATAAATAAACATGTGGTGTCAGCTAATTCAAACTTAGACTACCACTTTACGCGAGTTACTTCGAAAATTCTTGTTCAACGATATGACAGACATTTCCGTGAATGAATGAAACTTGAAAAAGGGATTACATATATGTATGAAACCTTCATTGCCGCAGTTAACCCGTAGGTGTGTCGAATATCTTGAACGAAGTTTGTTAGATTTTAGCGGAGTTTTTGTCAAATAGAAGTTGCGCTTTCACGATGTCTAAGTCTAATATGCGAAAAGACCAAAACGAAAACAACCCCTGTCTTCGGGTAAGTTGGGTCGGTACTTCATATAAAATTTGTTTGGCTTGTTCAATGCAATAATGATAACAATAACAGTGCTTTATGTGTAACTGCAAATATATGTAATAACCGTCGGAATTTTTATTTGAAAACGATATCAATCAAGAAGTGATAAGTACTAATTTATTTTGTTGTCTATTTGTAAGTGGAAATTAATTCCATCGTACACATAATGTCAACACAGTATAAGCAACTGATGAATAAATAAATAGTAACTGGACTAATCTTTCCCTTCGGGCTCGAATCATGATTTCATAATTCGAGCTGGTCTGTAGCTGACGTCAGATAGACGCGCGTGTGCCAAGAACAGAGCCTGAATTTTGGTAAGCTACAACTAAGGTGACGTAAATTATTAACACCGTAGAGGCTCGTGGTTCGAATCCCTATATAGCATCTACGAATCAAACCAGTCATTTACACTTGTGGCTTTGTTAAAGAAAGGTTGTTTCCTCATTGAAATATTTGAAGATTGGGCTAGGACGGGGCGTGTTTGAAAGTTGGACCAACATCGTATATTTAAGTATTACGCCTTTTACGATGCTTTGCTGTATTACTGTATACATTGCCAGTGTTATTGAGAGATAGTGACGACAACAAAATATTCAATTTTATTTCAGGAACAAGAAATCAGTTTAAAATGTTTGGAGCAAAACGGCTACGATAAAGACAAATGTGGCCTGCAATTCTTAAATTACAAACGCTGCAAAGTGTTTTGGGTGAGTGACTCAAGGTTACATGTGCGTAGACTTTTGATGCTAGCAAGTTTCAGTTACGTCATCGAGGACCTCCTTTTAGGCACCAGTCTTCCGAAACCTTGATCGCGCAATAGTAAGGAGTGTGCCTTTTGACCTATGAGACATTCAGTGGACACATTATTCTATGTTAATGAAACACCCATGCAATAAGGAACACATTGTAATTAACCTCAATTCGTAATCGCTTAGTGCAAATTCTTCGTGTGTCTAGCCGCTTTTCATTCGAAAGATACTGCAGGCTTCCAAAAAAAGAGTCGGGTAAAAAGCAAAGCAGCAATAGTTTTAAACAGTAGACTTTTCATATTTAGAAGCTAGAAGTTGCCTGTTTGCCCTCCGCTATGATATGAAGTTAGGATTGTGAAATAAAGTCCCTTATTCAGAGGCTATTTGACCCTTGCATATTACTAGTGTTCATAGATCCACTGATTTAATACAGAAGTTGTAAAGTTCCACTTATGATTTTGTCGCTCTAAAAAGCTTAAAGGTGGTTTAGCGGATACATGAGCAAACTCTTGGTCGATCCCAGTTGAGTACACGAAAACAATATGTGCTTCGATGATAATTGAAATGTGATGTTATTTTGCTTTCAGACTCGAGTCATCAGAGATAGACAAAGTAGAGGCATTTCTCCTGACCTTCCTCCGATTGAAGAAAGAGCGCGTGCTAAGAAAGAGTATTTGAATATATTCGGTCTACACTAAGATATTTAGAAAATTGTCAAAATATATCAAAACATTTTCTGTATTATAGTGTTGATTCGCTGTAAATTGTGTGTTTATTTATAGATAGACCATGTTTAAATAGCTACACTTATTTGAAAAATTATGATAGCATGACTGTAATTCTACTTTTCTTGTGTTACTCTTTTGTCAATTTGTTTCTAGACAGGTGAAATTATAAGTAAGACAAAGAAAAGCATTTTAGGCTTCGCCGTTGCCCTCAAACCAACCTAATAAAGTCCCGACTGACTTAGGGGCAGCGTCAAACACACACAACCATCGACACTCTGATTTCAGCATTGCGACGGCGTGTCAGAATCAATACGATCGTATATTTCAAGATTTGTTCAGAAAGTTCGACCTTATTTCATTGCTGTTTGTCTAACGAGGAAACTAAAAATCTGCATTGAAAATGAAGACTTAAAGCCGTTTTGTTCTATTGTTAGTTTTATTACTAACTTTAATAATCTATTATTTCTCCGTTTCATTGATTAGTATTGATATTCGTATTATTATTATTATATTTCGTGATTACCATCGTCTTTCCGCAACCTCTCACTGCTAGCTTATGATCTTTCATTTCCACCGCAAACTCCCGGTTTTTGAGAATCATACTGACTATTTCAGCACACAGCCCTCATTTAAACATTGGTTGTCTCAATATTCTTATTTCTATATATATTTATTATATGTTCATCGTCATGATTCATGTTTTTCTTATATTATTTGCACAAATCAATTAATCTCTCTTATCTAACAGTTTCTACTCAGTAGTTCGCAACGCTTTTCCCTGTATTTGCCTGTTTTTTTTAATTTTTGAAATGATTTGTGGTTTTTCGTAACTTTTTTTCTTTGGTTGGATCGTGTGTATGTGTTGCTTTTATGCCTTGATGACGGCTCTAATCTTCTTAATTTTACTACTTTATGTGTTGAATTATTTGATCTAACCTATTAAGCTTCTTGTTTATGCTCTTCGTATATCTAACTGCTCGTTCACTTTCCTCTCACAGCGCTGTTCTTTTTGTACAAGGTAGACAACGGCTGTTATTTTTGTTTTTATATTTTATATTCTATTATCCGACATTAGCTATTACCGGACGAACTATTTGAGTGAAACGAACAGAAAATAATCATATTATTTATTATATTACTACTATGAAATGAACTTTATAATATAACCAACCGGATTTGCTTTCATACCTCCCTTAAACCACTCAATAGATGGCAGATGACAGCAGCGAGAAATCATTTATATATATATATACACGGCGTGTGCCACCAATATATTTAATTCTAGCTTTTTCCGGTGTTAGTACTATATAAGGATGAGGTGTCGCTCGAATAAATCGTATCTATGCTGGTATCAATGCGCCGTTACAACGATGGGTGAGGGCGAGAGCAGAGCGAATCGTCAAAAAAGCTAATCAATTCAAGAATAGTTGAGGTGGTCGGCCAAGATTCAAGGCTGCGGTCTGTGTTGGAGCGTTTGACAGAGTATGAAGGGAGTCTCGTGATTTCCAAAGCTACCATTTCTTGATTATTCGAGGCCTGGGCGATGGGTAATGACTTTGGAGACAATACCAGATGTTTACGACTTACCGCGTAAGTCTTTTTCGGAGTTGTTCATGAGCTTTTGCCAGGTGCGGTCCGGCACTGGTTCGAATCCGCTATGAGCACAGAGACGACATGGGATAAGTCCGAGGCTGCCCTTTTCGGGTGGTTAGCAAAGGAAGCACTGTCTTAAAAGCAGCGAGTCTGAGGTATCAACGAGCTGCATCTATCTACCCAGGAGAAACGATGTCTGCAGTAGATTGCTATTTGACTTCAAACCGTTACTAGAACACATCAGGGAATCGTGCCTGTGTGACGATTTCATGAACTGCATGACGTGAGCCGTCTGACATCACGGCACTTGCCAAACTTGCACGAACAGCCGAACCGTTGCCGAAGCTAGCCAGCGTCCATAACAAATCAAGCTTATGCGGTAGTGCGCAGAGTGGCTTTCAGGCTGAGGGTTCCAGCGATAACAGCAGCCAGATCCGGTGCACTCGCGTGGCACGGAATAAAATACTCGTTTCGGATGCGAAACTCCTGATGGTGCCCACTATGAGGTTCCATGGTACGTACTACTGGTACACGCACCTGTTTAAAATCAGAGTAGCAATGCTGCAGATCGCACGATTTTTGGGCTGAACTTGTGTTCCTGTCCTGTCAGTCTGAGAAGGTAGTGAATATGCACGTATTCAAAATCTCGTAGCAGATACAGACGCCGTGTTGACCCCGGCATATAACTAAAGATTAGGAAGGTGCTGACTTGGTGGAGGTTTTTGAAGGCCGAAACCTAGAAGCTTAGGAAGTACATACATCTACGAATGTGATCGGCTGCAGGGAGAGCAAACTTAGAAGGAAAGTACTAGCCCAGAGGGCAGAGAGTCTTAGATCGTTTAATAAAATTTACATGGGTAGTGCGGCTGAGTGTAACGGCATGTACAAATAATCCGAAGTATTGGTACGTAAGTGACGATGCTTTAGTACCGGTACAAATGCGATTTATTTGCTGTGCACCTTGTCCTTATATATATATGTATATGCTCTATTATCTATATTATGTACATGACACACGACGCGGTAATATATCTTGGCTACGTCGCTGCTAGCAAACGCGTCATGCCTTGCCTGTCTCGCTTACGCATCTGATTTGCAGCAACCATAATTGCGGTTCTCATTTTCAACATTATAACATACCATACACATCACATGTGCTGCATTGTCTGTTTTCGCTCTCCTTATAATGATTATGCAACAAATTTAAACGAATTTTACTATGTTTTATCAGTAGATCAATAGTTGCTTTTACATCTAAGAAACGGCCGTACACCATAGGCATACATTGTTCGCTCAGCGTATCTTTCTATCAATTTGTTTGTCCCATAGCTCTATTAACTTGAGCTGAACTTATAAAAACTTTTTTGTTTCATCGCCTTTACTACATCTATCTAACGCTGCTAAAGAGTTTCTGTTCTCGATGAGGAACATACTTTAGGCTTCAACATCAACAGGCTTCACATATGAACGTACATTCACGTAATTACAGAAGTACATTCAAGAAAGTATTTATTCATCAGCGCATTAGCACTAATCGCGATGGTTGTTTTTCTTTCTTAGTACGTTATAATATGTTGTATATCTATTCTGTGTAGGGTCATGTTAGTTCATGTGATCGACGTTTTTCGATTCGTGTTTTCAATTTTTTCGAAAAGAGCAAAGAAAATACGATGCTTTGCGGGTACAATCCGGTAGGATTGATTATAATTTGGCTAAGGTTTTTTGGTCCGATGTCCTCCAAATACTCATAACCATAAAGCACTTAACATATGCTCTAAAATAACCATTTTATTAGTGCTATCATTAAGGAAATTAGCCAAAACTAAAAATTACCTGATAGTGCCAACGGATATGTACACATGTTAACTGATTTAATAGCTAGAAGTTCAGCTAATATCGAGTGTAGAGCGGGCTGTGGGGAAGGTCTACATATGGTGGATTTTCTTGTTTAGCGGTTCGTAACTATATACTGCGACTATGTATAAATTTTCGACAAGTTTCACTAATAGTTGTTTAATAAAAGAAATGCTTTTCTTTCTGCCATATCCGTATGACAATTCGTTGGTCACGTCTAATCTTCGCCGTGTTACTTCTCGGATTAGGAAGGAACAACCTAAGCAATTTTGTTGATCTTATGGACAAGAATAAAAATGACGGGCAAGAAATCTAGGATCGGAAAAACTTGAAAATCCATCGAATCATAAATACCTGCTGCTCTGGTAAAACTGCGCAACCCCCAGTATTTGTGAAGCAAGCCGTTGAGGATTATAAACATGTATACAGGGCATTACAGCTTGTTCCCAATCCCACTTTTTAGCGCCAGCTTCTCAGTCTTCTTACTGCGCATATGTATTCTGTTAACTCTTATGTTCGTTTCGTAAATACTCAAATATTGCTGTGTTGTGGGGCTGTTGTGCTTAACTTGTGAGTAGCAGCCTTCACGTTTGTGCTGAAATACACGCATTTGATAAACGTACACAGATATACGGAGGGCATTTTCTTGCGACTTCTTCATTATAAGTCATTATCGTCGTTAATAGTAGTAGTCAATATATGTAAAAACAAAATAAAACTTGTGTTTTTACTCTGTGGTTCTTCACATTCATACTGTGTTAATTTACCTCAGCAGCCCATCATTTTCTGTTTGACTACATATAGACGTAAGCGCTAAATAAGTATGTTCATTAATACATTTTATAGTTTTCTGTTAGTGTTCTCTGAGCCCTCTACTCTGCTTGTCTCCACATGAACAAATATTCAAAGAACAATAATCGCTTCATCATGTTTATATATAACACAAGCATAGCTGCAACCAGGAGTTTTCCCCTAGTTTTTGTCGGGTCTGATGAGTCATCCAAGCATCCATTTAAGCGATCCCAATTGGTGCAAAATTGACTGGAAAATTTGGAGGACCATTCCTTCTCAACTGTCAGACTTACCCAGTCTTGAAGTATAATATATTAGTATTCTTTTTTTCGTTTCTTTATTCAGAATCAAATCCGTTTTAGTATCGTTCTGTATGCCATTGATCGTGCATGATGGATGATTTTGCTGCTTGTGCCTTCGAAATCGGTCTCTATCTGGATAACGTGCTCAGTGAGTAAAGTGTTGCTATAAATTCTAGAGCTATTTTGCGGTTGATAGCGTTTTATGTTAATGTTTTATATTAATTTTCTGCGCGGAAGACTTCTGCATCACACAACCTGTTAGCACATTAAAAAAACCTCACCACTTAAAACAACTCATGCCACTCCGGAAATTTCGTATAGAGTACATTCCCCGCTACGTTTCATTGGAGACTTACAAAAACAGTGTGTATCGAAGGCTGACAACAAAAAACGAATTGCATGTATGTGTATATATATATATCTCAGACCGTGATGCATATGTGACATGGTGCATAAATCGCCACGATGCATATGACCTTAGCGATTTCGTAAGAAAACCCAGTTTAGCACGGTGATAATCTAAATCCATTGCTTTCTCCTTGCTGCTAAATGACTTACTTCTTCATGCTGAAGATCAAGCAGGAAACGTAGAAATGCTGCTTTATGCCGACAATATTATCGTCTTTGGATCGAGTCTATTTAATGCCTATCAAGCCCTTAGAGACTTTATACATATATAGACAAAGCGGTATCTGTGATTAATATCAACAATATTGGCCCTGAGGTTCCGCCTTAAAGGCCGGTTCGCTGCTATTGTGACATTCCATATTGGCTTAAATTACATGACCAACCTCAAGTACGTGAGTGTAATTTTACCTACAAGCAACCGAGCCTTTGCAGAGCGCATCATGGACAGAGTACGACGAGCGACGGTATACAAGCTCTCTTCAAACTTTCCCTATGACTGGCGCTAGTCCTAATCGGAATCAGGCGGCTAAGGTGGCTTCGCTGGCATCCTACTGAATTCAGGTATTGTGGAAACACCTTTCATGGGTGTAACTTTAAAATCGCGACCGAACTCAGTCTGCGTTCCTAAAACGCGCCACAGGACTGCATCGCTCATCGTTGAACAGATGATACATGTGCTTTCTATGCGACACACTGCCATTTGTAGAAGATCTGAAACGCAGTTTTTAATTTTCGAACCCTCTAGTTGCATGGAGTTTGCAATGCCCTCTAGTTGCATGGAGTTTGCGATGGTAGAGGAAAATCGCGACGATCGTCTTTGTTATGCCTTAAATAAGCAACGACATATCACCTATCTTACATAGTAGCCATTCACTAGGAAATGACAAAATTAGAATGACGTGTTGATTTTAATCTGTTTCATTGTAAAAATCTTTTCAACTACAAAGCTTTCTTAGGTAACTCAGGGGCATCTATTATAGCATTATCATTGTAACATCATAATAATGGACTAGAAAATGTGACACTCCAGTGGGACGACACATCTTATGCTTGTCAATGTAGGCAAGCAATTGTCGCCAATTTAATTTGTAGGAATTTACAAGCAGAGCCTTTCATAGGTTCTCAACGTATACCGACTCGTTTTCTTGTTGCTGTACTACTCGCCTTAGACTTTCGCTACCGCGCTCTTTAGTAATTTGTTTTATTGAGACGCAAAAACTGAATTGTTATCTTTCCTGAGCACGTTTAGCGTCAGTGTCTGTAGATGTCGGACCCGACACTTCCTAGTGTATGGTCCTGTTTTGTATAATCTGTTGTTAGTGATTAGTATTTCTGATTAAATCAGGTGTCTGCCAATCTGTCTAAGTTGATACAACCCTGATGCTGTTTCGTAACAGCTATGGTTTAACTCTATCGTACAACTCTCCATATCGTTACACTTATGGAACCTCGTCGACGAAGCTTACTTAGCGCGACTCTTTATTCATTTTGTTCTATCGAGCCCATTCCCCAAAGTACCTGGCTTACTCTATTGGGGTGTTTTTATCGCAAGATATTGAGCATAGCAAGACAGGCGATTTATACTGGGTTTCTGGAATCCAGAGATACATTCATTCACCTGACACAATAACATTACCTATTTAGTTGTTATTCAGCCACAAATTAACAAATCCAGATCCATTCACTCACAAACATGGAAGATATTTACGCGCATACTCAGCATGCCACCATACGCTCACTGATAATTATTTTGCTATTGTGTTTTCGTGAAACCGTGTGACTGTTTAAGAATGGTCTGATCAATATCGTGCTGACACAATCGATTTCACGTGCTCAACGCAGTTACGTTTTTTGGTCGTGATGGGTTAGAAGACACGCTTCACGCGTTTCAATAAAGTTACGGTATGGATATAAAACATACGGTATGTTAGCTTCTGTTTACGATAATTTTCTTATCGCATACTTCACGCCCACAGGCATATATTAAAAAAACACAACTTTTTTCCATTTTCGCCATTCATCACACATTTCCATGAAAATCTCTCTCTCCCTCTCATTTTACTTGTCTGTATGTACTACTTTTGATTTGTTTTTCTTCACGGCCGTGTTTTTTGTCCCAGTGAGCTGGTAGAACCCGCCTTCGCCGAAGCTATCTGGTGTTAGCCTTATTCTTTACCTTTTCATTCTTCAAATATTAGCCCTAAACATGGCATCTTCTCTTCCGCGCAAAGTTGCTCTCGTCAAGTTGGTTCTTCAACATAATAATTCAGGGTCGCCCGTTATTTGCAGCGCAATTTCGACGAGCGTGCTGTGGTTTGCGCAGTAGTTGCGTGTTGTTCACTTTATTACATTCCACTGGCTTCGTTGGCAGCGAAGAAGGCTCACCAAGGTTGAGCGTCGAATTTGACGTTGATCGGTGTGGGGGTTCATCGTTACTGGGGCGAGTGAAGGGACAAGTTAGACAGCCTTTGATAAAAGCTTTAGTCTATCTTTTTTGGTGCACGTCGTTGAACAGAGAAACAGTTGATTCTGAAGTGGTCGCACATCTGACGCACAACACAGATGGCGTAGTGGATGTGACCCACAAGAACGGCGGCTGTGAGGGTATATAGACAATATGTCTCGTTCCATCGCAATCCAAATACGGCGAAAAGCGTGGCAAGGACCAAAGCCAGCATTATGTTGAAAAGGTCGCATCTATGCACCAAAAAACGGCAAGAAAAACACGACATACGTGAGAGGAGAAATTATGTTGAGTGATGCCAATTAACTCTATAGATAAAGCTTCAATGCTCCATGCTTTTGTTAGCATAGGATGAATAAATATGAGGATTTCCGTAAAAGTGCAGTGGTAATATGTTTATGTACTAAACTTACGGAAATGTAAGCTGGCATAAGTTCGAAAGCAAGTTATTTGAATTACCACGGTACTGGGCGAAAAACTGAGGAAATTTTTACTTAAAGAAGTACTACTCTCAAAAGAGCAGGTGTAAACGTGATTTGTTTCATGCTGGAGAATCGAGATTCATTAACTTGAGAGTATCGATAAGAGGGTCAAAACCCGAAAATTTGAACGAACAACGGTGTTCACACCGCATTATAAGCTTAATAAAGTACACCGTGCACCTTTATAATAGTAATAATAATAATTAACGTGTTCAAGTTTGCATGTTATGAATAAAGGAAACATATAGATGTAATGACTACACCAATCAATTTAAATTAATGGTAAGATAGCCGATTTAAACAGAGATTAATTGTCATAAAGATATTACCTTGTGGTTGTCATTTGGTTGATGATCAATCGAGTGGCGATGTTCGAAAACAGTGTACCGATCATCACAAACATAACACGGGGTTGCGTCTCAAGGATGCTCGTTGGCGAGCTCAAAACCCAGATGGTTGTAAGCGCAAAGAAGATTGTTGGTGCAACCAAAGGGCGCATTCCTTCCCACCTAAGAAAAAAAATTAGTAAAATCGTCATATTTCGGCTAAAGAATAGCAACAGACGTTTGAGCTAAACGTCAATAGCCGTTGGTTAAATTCATTCGAATGCTGATAATCGTTGAACGTTATGTAAAGATAGGCATGCCCGATTGAATATAAAATACATTACTAAAAGAAAAGAGAAAATATGAACAACGAAAAACGCAATCTAATAAGCTACTACAGTAAAAAAGTATCGATCAGTATAGGGAGCTAACGAGCTAGAGAACCTCCCTGCAAAGGTAAGTTATGTATATGATTATAGAGGTTTGTTTCCGTTTTTATCGTTAATTTTATTTTAGTAAGCTATAAGCTAACTGCTTCTCTCACAGTATAATTAATATGCAGACGTTACGCACGTCCATTGATGCATACTTTTTCACGCAACACCATTTTACAGCACTGGAAATTTGTGCATTTAAGCATATATCGCGCAGGCGATGCTGGTAGTTGTCTTGGCGTTTGTAAACATGTGGCGCGGTGTTATTTTTTAAGATGAGAAAGAAGTTTATAGCCTCCATCGATAGGCATCAAGTAGACATTACACTCTACAAGTGGAAACATGCTTTCCAAGATAAATGCGTAGTGACCCACCGAAAGAAAAAATCAGCCCAATCCGTGCATTTTTAGGGGCTCCTTTCAATAAAACAACTCCGCGCACTTGGACTTTGATAAACAGTAGATCTTACCGTTGGAACACTTACAACGAATGGTGACGAAGCGTTTTAGCCTGATAACCTTTGTAAATATTCCACAGGCTCACAGGTAAGCCGAGGCCAGCTGCACCGAAATGAAGTGCGGCTTCCATGTACAATCCGGAGGGATAGCCCAAAAGGGTGAACTTCCAGAACGTGTGACCGTAGACGAAGGTCAGCAGGAAGGTGCAAGTAAGGAACTAAATGACAACAATCGATATAAAAATAAGAACCTTCATTCATACCACATGGTCATTCATTCATACCCAGCTGTGTTTGTTTAAACATTAAGTTAAAAAAATAAAAAGAAAACATTTTTTAAATAATCTTTTAAAATAAAACGTTGCTGCACCTCTACATCGTTTTATTCATGTCAGCTTATTTCTATAAATTATTCGTACTCTATATAATACATACCTTATTGTTTATATTATCGGTCTGTGTATAAATTACAAACGATATTAAGCTACATTAATATACATCATACAAATAGCGAATAGCAATGACGGATTAAAGGGTCTAATATTGTTAACAAAGTGCAGTTGGTGGTAATAAAATTGCCCTTTGTTCACAATAAAGTACAGAACAAAAACTGAACTTACGATTTGTGAAACATCATAACCCCATGGAAGAAAGAGGATGCCCGTATTATACTTTTCCCAATGCGATGCGAGGAAACAGTAGTGCACATCCCACAGAATCAAGTAGTATCTGTATCAATAAAAAAATTCGACGATTCAAATCAATAGAAAACTGGTTAAATTTTGACATCTTGGTATTAGTATCTACGAATATGCTCCAAAATTCAGCAAGTACTTTTCATAACGATATTTCGAAACAGACAACGTCATAATGTAGAAAGAAGCACGTTTCTTGATCAAAAATGAAAACTAGTCTTATGCAATTAAAATACTTTTTACGATCTCTGGCTGTGACCAATATTGAAGTCTATTTGTTGTTAACGGAAAAACTTCTTACTTGACAGTTGTCACACACATATACAGAAATAAACTTCATAGTGTACTGACGATGCTCTTTGACGAATCGGAAAAGTGGATAGCATATTATAGTTATATTTAGACCAGCTGAAATTTAATTTTTGGCTCAAAGTTGAATGCAATCGACAGTTTACTTTTGTATACTAACAGCACAAGAGGTACAACAGTCAGTTTTAGAATATGACAAAGTAAATTAAGTGATATTTCTAGAACTGATATTTTCAAAAGACATATGTCATGAGCAACAAAAACTCTGTTATACATGTATGTATACACGACCATTTTACAAAAGGTTTCGTTTGGGTAACAAACCAAATACTGATTGTCATACTGAGTTTGGATGAGGTTAGCACCTACGCACTAAAACTATGGTCAGCCAGTTGGTTGTACTCCAGCACTTACCGCCATGCAGAGACAGCGAAGTTGAGTCTGCCGAAGACTGAGTACACGCAGACTGGCATGAACAGTGTGGCCCATGAGTCAAGTCCATGATCGAACAACTCTCCCATAGGGCCGCAGAGTCCGGTCCGGCGGGCGTGCTTCCCATCGATGCCGTCTGCAACGAACGTAAATTTCAGTGTAACTAGAAAATCATACCGACATGCCTTTTGATCACGATCCATACAAAAGAAGTATTAAAAGCTGAAAAACCACATTGTTACGAAGACCAGTGCAAATCACTTGCAAGCTGATTTTTTACAGTCGATTAACCAAACAGCTAACTATTTCAAAACTGTGTGCTATAGGGATAACGCTCCATAACGCTTAATACAAGACCCAAATATCGCGATGCGTTTTACTGCTTATTACAGTACTTCTACATCAAAAGGGATCCATCATCTCACTCTGCAGCATATTCTATCTAGCTTAAATTGGTTACGCTGATCTCTGTTGACCAGCTACTACCAAGGAAGCACAGACTAAATGCTTCCGGCACTAATAGAACACTAATTAACTACTAGGCAATTAGTCGTAGTAGCGGTACTCGGAGCAGTCTGTATTTATTCTATGGTGATCGATTTTCAACCACTACCTTAATGAACGAAAGCTTAGCTGCACGCTAAACACATGTATATATCTGACATTCGCAAGCGAAAAATGAAAGAAATATTTGATTAAAATAGTCATAACGTTGTCATTTAATCTACTACATGTATCGGTTTAAGATCCTTTACTAGGAAAATCCAGATCTACAAGATCTCTAAGATACAACGTTTCATATGTTAACTAAGGAAAACAAGTAAGAAAACTCTCCGCGATCGTGGCGCTCCAGGGGTTATTTACTTATTTGATTGCGTCATGATCGTCGATGCATTCATCACTAATATACTATTTTCTAGTTCATCAGTTTTGCTTCGAATTAGCTCCATAACTGAGATTCCTAAATCAAGCTAAACTATACTTACCGAGGGTGTGCGCCATGAATTGATTAAAAGCGCAGACAAGCCAGACCCATTTTGGTACCGGAGGTGAGGGGTGGTCGTCACTTGATGCATAAAAGTCGAAATCATACCATGACAACAGGCATAGACTCAGCACGTTCAACATGAACCCGCCAAATGTCAAACAGTTGGGAGCTACTGAGCGAGGAACCAGCTGAAATAAAGAAAAAAGCGAATTTTCTAATTGATTTTCCATGATAATAGGTACAATCATACCTGCATGTCTACATAGATATCTGCTCTTAACATCGTGTTTAGATATTTATACGATTTATCTGTAGAGCCTAATGTTCAGTTTATCTGTCAAAATGTGCAATTAACAATCGACAGCCTTAGGAATCAACATGTAGTATAAATAGACTAGCGTAGTAGAAGTAGCGAATCTCTGACATCTCTACCTTTATGCTGTATTGTGTATATTAGTCCAATAAATTAATCGCTGAATCTCAGCGATTCAAAATTTTATAATTGATATACACATGTGATATGTATATGATATACGTAATTCAGTACGGTAGGTAGTGTCAAATGATGGCTGAAAACTATAAATCCGGCCGTGAATACTGTAATCATAGCACGCGTTCTGATCACGGCTTCATTTATAGTTAAGGCAATACTGCCGATAAAGATCTCTGCGAGCATGGTAATTAAATAAAGATGTCATTCAAAGGTTTGTAACATATGTTACGAAGAAGTGCATGCATGAAAATACTGTACTTAACGACATGAACAAGATCTATCTATAAAATTTTCATTAACTGTACAACGATGTATCATATACTTGATAAATATCCCCAATTAGTTCTAGTATTTACTTTCAATTTACTTTGTCTGGTCGAATGTTTGGCACCACTTAACTTCCTTGCAATTTATATGATGTCGTATATATATAATATGCTAATTAGAAATAAGAGATTAACCTGCTTTCGGTGCACCCTGAAAGGGATGGTTCTTATTGTTGAGACGCTTTGCGTACCTGCCCAACACCTTGTAATACTTGTAATACTCTCACTCAAAGGTACGTACTCGCCCAAACCCGCTATTTTAAGGTTAAATAACCCACCAGTTATAAAACTCTGGTAAAAGTCACAATTTGCTTGTAGAACGCCACTAAGACCGTTTGAGATATGTTCCGCTGGTAAAATGTTATCAAAAAGGATCTACAATATTGACTATCTAAAAGTTCTGCAAGACATGAGAAATCATTTTATTATTCAGAGTGAGATAATTTATGCATTGTAAAGGCATTTGAGCAAAGTGCTGCGTTGAGCCCACCCTTAGGCCACAACAGCTGCGCATAAATCAAGGAGAAAAAAAGACAAATGCGTTTATGCCCCGCAGATTTATTACGAAAGAAAACAACGCTCATAAAATGTTTAATATTAATCCATTACGAGATATCTCACGACTGCTCTCTTTCAAAAGTTCCGCTACATGTCGTCTAAATAAGAAGCTACCTTGTGTATAATAATTATTAAATAGACACCTTCGAGCAAACACAGACAGAATATTCAAAAACAGTGGCAAAAGATCACGGGTTTTATCAATTTAACCGTCCAACCATGGCTTCGCCGGCAGAATAATCCAGACTCATGCGTGCAAACAGTAAATAGTGACTTCAGACAAAAAAGAATTAAATTACCTAAAAACAAATTGTACATTATGACGCGCGTCACAATGATTTATCCTAACATAGCCATAATTCCTCCAATTAAGCCACTACATACAATTATTTTATTGACGTGATAGGCTTGCGAGGCTCTTCGCAATGACGGAAATCAATTTGGTCTACAGTGAAAGAAAGGCCTTTTGTGAATCTTGCCACCTGCCGCTCACAGCTTGACTATGCAATCGAATCGATGTACAGAAAAATTCACTAGCGTGTTGACTATACTTTCTGTTACTGACGACGCGTGTTTAAATGGAAAAAGCGGCCACAAAAAGAGACTCCGTAGTGAAAAAATGCCGAACAGTGAATCTGTGAAATATTATGATATGTATTTTAACATAAAACTACAGATATTAGGTATTTGGACGCCGCGACACTAGTTACTCGTCTAGTGGCTGGTGCTACTCGATGGTATGCTGCGTACGCCTGTCCAAACGTCATTTTTTTCCAGCTACGAGGTATCGCGCTGGATAGATTCAATTGAATTAGATTTGATGAACTAATACACTACCATTAGGAGGAAATTACTGCAACTAGTTTTCTAAAGCACAAACATATCGACGCCATCTCATATAGTAAATAGTTGCAAATTTATTTAGTATTTAGAAGTAGTTTACTAATAAACTACTTCGAAAAGAGCACCAGAGAAATCAACATGTAGAATTAGAACAGAATTACTGTAACTCTTGGCTAATGTAAGCCGTTTGGATCGCTAGATTTTAGCTTTGCTAGTCGCTATGTACGACGACGTGTTTCCCCTTGGTTGAAAAAGCAAGAGAAAAACAATAATTGACGCTTTCAAACTTTAGCAATTTCAGCTTAAACATTATTTTCTACAGCGGATAAAAATTATCACCGAAGGCAGGCTCTATAAAGGTCGGAGTTCGCTAACATGCCAGTTAACTAATCGACAGTAGTAGGACCTCATCCTCTATTATTACGTATTAATATCTTCAGCAGCAGATTATTTGACTGGAAATCACGACCACATTGATTTATTTACGTACACTTACTTCCACTCTGTACCCATAAATGTGGATCCCGTCGGCCTGAGACCATCCAAAGATTAGTTCTGGCAAACGCAATATAGAGGCAACACTATTTCGCAAATAAATAATTTCAGTGCATGACCAGTAAGTACGTAACTTTGACGACAGCTAAGCTGATTGTGAGTCAAAATAGCAAAGTACAAGCATTAAAGTAAGTGATAGTCGAAACAAACCAATGTAAGGCTTGTGGAGCAATTCGTCGTAACGCCAGCATGATCGCTTAGTACGGGTAATATCGCGGAGTCTACAACTAGTCGCGATGATATAGTTCGTGCTAATAATGTGGTATAATACTAACAGTAATAATACCTAATATAGATATAACGGCTCTATGGCATGCAGAGGAAACTGGTGCGATACCGAAACTGTACGTAGTGTAGACAAACGTAATTTGGTGTCACTAGCATGTAATTACACATGAGAGATTCAAAATGATTATAGACTAATTACAGATATGGGTTCAATGTTATCCAAAACAAAAAAGATACTTGGGCTTGACTCTTGATGTTCATCTAATAATAAAAATGATAATGATAATAATATCAAGACGAGACCGATTCAACTTACCTTGACGCACTGGTTCCAAAAAGGGTGCATTACATAATTGCTCAATGGTGAGGTGTCGATTGCTGAATACTTTTGTACACAGCACCCAGTCATCATACGGAGAAAATACATGAAACACCGCAGCAAAAAATAAACGTTAGTGCAGTTGAAACAGTGCTAGCTCACCATGATCGTCAACTAAAAAATACTGTATCTTATTCCAATATTTCACACCAGTAGCGGAATTCCCCAATATTAAGGTAGATCTATATGTAGGTAGTAAATAAAACAAATTTAGTTATCCACAGCCCTGCTGTTGAAAAAGTGTAATTGACATCCTGAGGCATATAATACCGTCTATATTTGATAGATTTTGTTTTCCTAAAATGTTTGAAAATTTTTAATTATGGTACCCTCGAAAAAAGTACTGGTTGCAATGATAATATTTGCTTTATGGGTGCCTGCTACAAACCCTGCTGTTCTCTTAAAAGAAGGCCTAGCAAAAAAATGCTTTATCGTTACAGAGTAAAAATCACCATAGCCTTCAGCAAACCAACCCCTCCAATTTTTCGGAGGGACGTTCAAGCACTCAGTCCCGATAATGCTGAGCTTGCTGTAATTTTTATGGAAAACTTGCGCCACCTCGATGCAATAAAGATGACACATCAAGAGTTTAATTTAGAAATTCTGCTCAGATTTGAAATATATTGAGCGTAAGTAGCCTCATTTCAGCTACAAATAGCTGTTGCGTTGAGGGCCCGAACATAATTTGCAGACATTCATAATTTAATACGCATGAAAAACATCACCGCCTGAAAATGAATGTGTGCACATCCCTGACCTGAGACAACTGTCTTCATTGCTTAAGCATATAAAATTCATATAAATGGCTTGATTTACCCGAAGTGTCTTTTTGCAAATAGGCCTATATAATCCGAAGGTGTAAATATTTTCCTAAAAATTCATGTTCGTTAATTGTTAAGTAATTTTTAAAATTGTTGCTGTTATTTCTTTCTGAAGACTGTTCAGGCGAAAATTAATTCATGGAGTCATTTTTACCTTCCGGGCGTAAATGTTGAACGAAGTTCTCCACTACAATATATATTGCACATAACTGGAATAGGCTAGAATTGAATGATATTACACTGGCCTCAGAATAGATTATCAGACATTAAAAATTCCAAATCATTAGTGAAATTGGCAACATCATGGGTACTTGTATTGGATTTAGTACACCCGCCTATGAACTAAAAACTCGGCAAGGACATATGTCTACTAAGGCATTCCGGACTCAAATATTGCCACCATATCACGCAATGTACTGATTTATTTACAATGCTAGTGTATCTATTTCATTTGCCACTTTTCTATACCGTTTATGATAGCTACAGCGTTCATGATATATTAATCAATTTGCTGTTACAAGCCAAACATGCGGACATATGTCAAATCAGCCGTCTGTTGATGACATTAAAGCTTCCGACAAGGCACACGGGGAAAGGGGGGTCGAAACGGCCTGAGCGAGTCCGTTTGAAAGTCAAAAACCCACGTTAGGCCACGCGCAAGGTGGGCACGGATGGTGTCGCCATTGCGAGCACATCCTATATACTGAGAAAAGCGAAACTGCTAAACGAATGGATGACTGCATATTGCGAAGTGACTCACGGCGTCAAACGTTAAACCTGTGTGACAAATACATGGGAGCTTGGTGTTAAATTCAAATAACGTGATTCATACTCGCTACATGCCATAATTTGTGTTGTCCCTTTGTTTTGATGTGTTACCATAATATACAACTGGTCAGGTATATCGTGCATGGCTAGCATTTTTCCTACGCACAAATGCTGGCTTCTGGGTTGACAGCGCAACGGTAATATTAAAAATCGGGCAGCCTATAATAAAAATAAATCACGTTGTCTTAATGATTCATGTCAAAGACGTATTAAACTGTTCCGTTTAATCTATTTTCAACTTATTATATTATATATATATATATATATATATATATATATATATATATAATGGTAAAAGTTGAAATTATTGTAAAGACTAGACGTTTCATTGCGTAGTCATTCAAAATGTAAGCTATATGGTTAGTGTATTATAGAATCCGTGGAAGAGATGAAACCTGATTCTCATTGGGCCAGGTTACACGGATATAGAATGCTCCAGTACCACAATCTTTTCATAACACACACATGGCATATTATATATTAAAGTGCATTCTATCATACAAAAGCTGTGAATGTGTAGAAACTGTTTGAGCAGCAAGTTTTGCTATAAAAATTCCGCAGGTATTTTGCTATAATGTTGTCGTTATTTAGTATTTTTCGCGTTTTTTGGGTGCCCACACGTCAAGAATAACAACGCAAAGACAAAAAGCTGCAACATGCATCGGATACCTATCGGGTGCGAGTACAGTATATTGGAAGCAAATTACAGTGTAGCGTTTCTTGGTTTATCTAGTCGATAGCTTGTACTCTTTATACAGGCCATGTACTGACGTAGCTGGTAACTTTCGACACCAGCAACTCCTTTTCAAGCTCCTTAAGCACTTTCGTCATGTACATCATTGGCTCACTTCTGTCGTACAATTTCCTCGGCCTTTTCTATTCATTTCACACGTCATTGTATTACGAATTTGCTTTCTTTCTCTCCTTTTTCTATTGTATCTAAATGATGCTCGGCGCTTCTAACTATGGTCCCGTTTACGTCGCACAATTGCGTAAGAGCAAAATCTACACATTCCATTTTTGGATTGAAATTGAACAGCCCTAGAAACAGTCGATTAGGTACAGTTGTTTCGATGGACGCCTGCTATTCAAAGTTTAGCTTCCCATAGTATATAATACAAGGTTTTGAGAAAATGCGGTGTGTAAAAATAATGTTTTTAAGAAATCGATGTACCCCAAAATGCGCTAAACTATTCTTCTTCCATATCTATTATAAACAATGAAAACGTATATTCCAATAACGTAACCAATGAAAACTACAAGCCGTAAGCTCATAATTTACTGTACAGAAAGCCTGTATCCCAAAATAACTATCCTGCTTAACCCTTGCCCACAGCACGAAACCTATACATAGCCAATACTAAAGTTATGCAGTATCTGCGCGTTCTTTCCTTCATCGACCTTAAGGCACTTTCCTCCTACACCGCACCTCACGCAAAAACCCTGACATATCAAAGATTCGGCGCTAGTGAACACCTCTGTGACGTTTTCACGAACACATTAAAACTTTTCTGACAGGAATGCTTCGCTTTTCGCTTCGATTATTTCTGGTACTCCAACCCCCCCCCCCCCCCCATCATCTTCCGTATTCTCCTTGGTCAAACCTCACTTTTATATAAGTCGCCCTCACTAACTTTCACTCCAGTACTGTTACCGCCACTACTGTCATCATCATCATTACACCTCGAGACATGACATTTCACTCACTCTTCCATCACTCGTAAGTGATCTCTGAAATACTTTATCTTTCTTGTCCTCTCTGACTTTTTTAATTCCTAGCTGTTGTCTATTCAATCCTCTGGAGTACACACAACCTCCGGATTATCCGAATCATTAACACAACTCTTTAATTTTCACGTTATCTAATAGTTGATGAAAAACCAAAAAACATCACATCCTAATGGCGCACCTTATAGTTATCGAACCCGGTCAGTTGCTCCTTGGAGAGGTAGTCCACCTCCCAATCCATCGCGTCCGGCCGACGACGCCAAAACCGCGGTTTCTGTTGTTTGTGTTGCGTCGATTTGCGTGGAAGTACCGCTGCAGCAGCTGCTGCTGCCGTCACTGTTGTCGTTGCCGACGATCGCGCAGCGTGTTCGTTTTCGCATTCGGATGCTGACAGTGCTGCGGCGCCCAACGTCGCCAAGTACACTGAATCGCTGGCAGTGGAAGTAGGCAACAACTGGCCAACGGCGGGACGGCTCGTCGTCCTGCTGTTGTTGTTGGGAAGGGCGCCGTTCGTGTCGATTTTGTCTACACTGCTGCTGCTACTGCTATTAGTAATAGTTGTGATTGTGATGTTAGTAGTTATAGTAGTGGCACAGCTTTTAGGCGCCGTGCTTCCCCCGTTGACGACAACGCGATCGGATAGAGACACCAGATGATGGGTTGTCTGCTCGACGACGTCGAGCTGGCGCGCAGTGGGACCCGCTAAATTTCGAATTGGATCAGGCAGCATGGTGGGAATTGTATACTGGTGAGTCAGAGATTAATCCGAGTTTGGTCGAAGTTAGGAGATACAGCAGTATTGATCTGTAGAGGCTAAAAAAGAGGAGGATTCAACCGGATAGTATTGAAGGTCGAAGACTAAACATAGAATAAATTGCTGTTGATGCACTAAGTACGAGTTGAGGGACGACTACGCAGCCGATAGAGGCACAGGTGTGAGTTGACGAGAATCTGAAACGAGGCGGAGACAAAGCGGAAATCGATGTGCGTTAGAAAACGATTAAATTTTGACTTTGAATGTTATCCATTATACAATAGATAGTCCATTATATATCACTATAATACAGGCTGGTATGCAGTAAGCCTGACTGTGCCTACAAGAATAATCATTTCCGGTACTCTCAACCCGTGCGGTCGGATTAGTACATAAAACAAATCTTGCGCCGCATACGGTTAGGAACAATTACGAAAATAAGATTATTGAAATATTAATTATATATCCTAAAAAATAGCGGGAAAGAAAAAAATCCTTATCGACGTATAAACCACTTAATTTTTAGCTAGAACTGTAAATTAATATAGCAACAACTATTATGGACAACAAGGAGTGTTGTCCAAAGGCAGTACAATGAATTTCAATGTGGGGCGAGCAGTTTTTCTCAGCACAATAAAAGTCGATCGGATAAGTTGACCTTGGTCATGTCGATTACAGAGGTACTACAATTATTCTCATTTCGCCCATTTGGCGAACCATTCACTACTTGCAATTTATTTAAAATACGAAACAAAAAGTTCAATCGCGATAGCTTTTAAGTAAATAAACGTCCGGCGAATTATATAGATGGATATTATGATAGCTCGCTTCAAAGGATGCTACCAAATATTCTCTAGCTATGTAGCAATTCGGTGGGCTTTAATGGATAAAACTGGACAAACGAAACCTCAATCAAAGGACACCCGTGACTATTCGCACACTTTTAAACGAGGAAAGGAGCTTGATAGCAGATGAAAACATTGGAGAAGAGACTATTTAAACAATTCGTTGCTAAAAACGGAAATAGATTGAGGATCCTTTTGCTCTGTAGAGTGTTCGGCGCCCACTAGAAAAAAAGTAGGTAATTCTGAGAACAATTTATTACTATAACACATAACATTTTTATACGCTTTTTTGCGTGGCGATTTAGATATATCTTATTGTAATGAAATGAGTAAGTTTGATATGTTTAAGTTTTTTTTTTTGTTATAAACGAGGTAGCTTTTTATATTTACGTAGCGTATACCTCGATTTCTGGAGTCTAAAAATAGAATCTTCAGGAATTTGAGCACTATTAGTTAAATATGTAGTTATGTAAACGTTGTACCTCCTGTGTTGCCGAATATCTGCTCTTGGCTACGGGGCACGAACGACGTAAAATAGAGTAGATGATTAGTGCTTACCTAAGCAGTCCGTGGTATGGGCTGCGGAAGGCAGGAAATCAACACAACAACATTTAAGTGCATAGGTTTCAGTTCTATGGTATATAAGTTTCGTACCCATTTTTGTAGACAGTGTTGCCTAGATATCTTTTCTGTTTCTTAAGTGGCATCTCTATTCTTTTTATAACGCTGTACTATATTATTATCATTGTTATTGACGTGTGAGAGCATAAGATAAAATTAATTTGCCAATAAGATAAACAATAAATGTATTCATATACCCTTTTAATAAAACAACGGAATCTGGATGCATTCTCCTGTTTGTTGTTTTTATACGATATATGTACCCATCTGCATTGTCAGTCATATAAGTTAAGTCGATAAAAACGTTTTCGAAACTTAACTGTTTTCGTTAGGAAGGCGCACCTCATAAAGTAATTAGTAGAGATCGATCCATAGGTTCGTTTGTTTTGAACATCTTAATCTGCGCAAAAAAAATGTGTCGTATGTATGGCGACGCCATTCTAAAACTTTGACTGGTTATGGTGCTTCATAAATTTGAATATTATAATGTACTTATTTCACTTATTATACCATATGCAATGTATAGCCGAAAAGTGGCTTTTGAAGCATTACATCAATATATTGCTTCGTAAATTGGCACACGATAGTCTCTGGCCTAACCCTATCAGTGTATCATTCATTACTCGTACTTGAATCCTATAAAAATTATATTTTTACTACAACTGATAACGGTTATTGAACGTAATCGACTACACAAAGAAAGTGCATAAGATCGTTAGCAAATTTTTATTCGTATCGTGTCGTGCACTGCCATCATCGAGTAGATGGGAGGAAACTTTTCAAAACGTCAGCGAGACAACACGCTTAATTTGCTCTATTCTTCTATGCTATAAGGTAAATCCGATGAATTACCTTACATACAAAAATGAAGTGATTCATAAGGGCTCGAATACTGGACGAATCTTTTTTGTATCAAATAGCGAATAAGATTATACAGTAACACAGGTCACCACGTCAAGCCTTTCAATCTACGCAGCAAAAGTACGCAGTCAAATGACAGGTAATTTCGAGTCATATGAAATCCGTAACTTTACTTCGAGTTTCGGGACCAAGTATTCGGTGGTTGGAGTCGGAGTGGAAACAGCACTAGAGTTTTTTTTATCAAAATATAATAATTGCAATATTTTCAAGCGAACGAGCGAGAGGTTTTCACAGTGAAAGTTCAGAAATGCGTTTTAGCGAGACTAATGTCGTCGAGAAATTCAATGCAAAGGACTCGTTCTTAAGTTTACGCATTAGCTCCCGTAAAAAAATCGTTCACTTATCGCTTTGTTGCTTTGAATTTACCTAAAACATTTTAGTTTTGATCTCGGTAACAAAGCAACTTTTCGACCATATGCGCCTGTTCCTCCTTATAAATAATCTTAAAACGACTGAAAATTGGCGTAATATTGGCTAAACTTCTATATATTGGCACTACCTGTTCAGGACTTCCTCTAAGAACTCGCTATTTTCGATTAAGCCTGGACTTCGGAATGGCGTGGCATGGATCATGATTAGCTCAACATGTGTACAAAACAGTTTGACTTAAAAAATTAGGATCTCTTACCGAAAAGGTCTGTATCCAGTTGGGATGTTGTGCCGCGCCGAACACAACTTCCGCCGCATTTTTTGAATATTCTTATGTAAATGTTGACACTGTTCTCCCATTGATCATCTACCTTTCATCAGACCCGTTTTACTATTGTCAGCTTATTTTTTTTTTAACCAAATCCAATCTCTAGCAACGGATACCCAAACCGATAAATAATGATGTACATAAGAATTTTTGCTTAAACGTACTCGTCCCGTGTACAGTTTCCGCAGCCTTTCACGCACCATCACTTGGTTTCATGATATTAACTCGCAAATCTCGTGTCAGTCTCTATAAGAGTCAGCTGCTGGAATGTTTACTAAGCCTTTCTAGCACTATTTTATATTTGTCCACACGTATACAGGGCTACACAGACATATGCTATACCACAAATTAACGTAACACGAAATTGTGAAAAATGACGATGTCATACGAGCTAAATAGCTAAGATGGCACGAATAATAGAATAAATGTTCTGAAGATCATTGTAATACTTTTACGAAAAGTAGCCTATTTGACTTTACCCTGATATAATGTATCGCAAATATTTTTTGACACGCATTTGCCATGACAAAATTTGAGGCGTCGCGATACAGCAATTATTAGCATGAAATCGAGTTCGGTAAGTGTATACGATGCAAGCAATCACTAAAGCCCTTTATAAATTAATTACATAATATTATAAATGTGGATACTGTTGCAGCTGTGCAATTAATACATTAGAAATAGTGAAACGAATCAGGGAAAACAATTTGAAGCGACCATAAATTTTTTTCGGTCGATAATTTTGCACAGCAACACTGCACTATGCCCAAATTCGGTCACAGCTTTCATCGGCGTGAATAACTCGTTCACAACGTTTCTTGTAGTTCCGAGCCCATCCAAACGCTTTGGGATTACTTGGTCAACTGTGAGTCGATTTATTATATATATATAGCACTGAACTAACAAACCAAACCGCGTTTAACTCCGTTCCCCCGAAGTGCCCATAGTCACGAAACAGCAGTCGTTGGGTATTACTCGTTGGGTGGATTGCCACAACTTTACGGAATCCTAACTCCAGACACTCGTTTTATGGGCGTAGAAGAAGCTCACCAAGCAACAAGCTCTTTATCTTCCTTTACAAGATTAAATTACAATCTGGAAAACTGGCTAAAGCAAGAGCTGACATGATCATGATAACAAGCTCCCACGGCAAGCACTATTACGTCAATACACTTTTTTTTAATATCTATTCCGCTTTATTTAGTCAACTTCCACATTCCGCTTCGCGAACCATTGCTTCTCCGTAGTTGACGCAGAGAAATTATATTTAAACAAATTGCTCGTGTAAACTTACTGACAACCATTAAAAATGGATAAAAGACAAATGGATAGTAATAGGTACTAACGATCCTAACCTTCTCGAATAATCTTCACATTTCCAATGAATATACAGCTAGCTTGCTCATCCTTCTCTTAGTCTATTTCAACTGAATCTTTTTTTCGCGTATCGCTCCTGTACTACCTGATTTTTTTGATCGTACAAAGGTCGAGTGGCAAACCTAAACACAAAAGCACTTACTGGCTTAGCACTCGGTGCCTTTTGGCAACACACCCTTTCTAGGAACTCTGAGAAACGGTTCTAATTACGGCCATTTAATCTAATTCTTTAAACTCTTCATCTTAACAAAATTGATGTTTTTCCTTGACACGACAAAAACAAATTTAAACATTACACATGCTAAGACACTCATGCCCACAAAGGAATGCCGCATGCCAATAAACTCTAAAACGTTTTTTTATTGATGACACAACTGTTCGACTGTGGCCCTAGCTCAAAATAGTCAGCCATCGGCGGTCGATAAATCGCGTGGTCCAGAAGTGACAAATAGTAACGTAGCCAGTGGGCGGATTTCGAAAGTTTTACAGTTGTTATAGCAGGGGCAAGCGGAGCTTGGTGGCACTTGTATGTGATTCAACTACGCTCTGCTACTACGTTCTACGTATCTGCCTCCCTAATTGACAAAATCTAGCAACGGAAGCAGATTTTTTTCTAAAATTAACAAACAGACACTAATGATCTCCTCTTTAACGACTTCTTGCCCATACACGCTATTATAGGGGCATTCTTTCTGGGCTTCACTGCTTTTCGCCTTCCATTTATTTCGTTCGCAAAAAAAAAGCCTTCGACACGACTACTTAACCGAAAGGCACCTACTTCCCTCAAGCACACTAACCTAATCACCGTGAGGGCTGCTTACTTTCGATAGATCATCACTAGTCGAGTAGTCAGCGCGCTCGAAGCGCCTAAAGAAACAACTATGTCTCACGTCTTTTATAGTCTCATATAAACACTCTACAGCGGCACCGCAAGTTCCCATCCAGCAACAACCAACCGGACACTTCGCCCGCGTGACGAACAATGAGAAACTAACTGATCGACTGATTCTCTCTGCGAATGGCGGGCTATCTAGACCGCAAATACGCGAGGGTGAGCGACTATGGCTGCCTCGGCAGTAACATTCGAGCACACTGTGTGCGTCGTCTATCCGTTAGTTGTAGTCGTAGGCCGCGCCGCAACGTTGGCTCCACTTAGCGCTCTATCTGCGTGCTTGACTGAGTGTCACCACCGATAAGGGCAAGCTGCATATGGCGATATTCGGTTGTAAGACGAGTGCTCTTGCGTAGAGCAGACGGTGCGAGGAAGAAGGCACCAACAGCGCTCACGGAGGCTCCGCAAAAAACGCCCAACTTTGCTGAGGAGTCCGGTACGATATTTTACAGGGCTACGTAGCGAAACAGTCCGCTTTCGATAGAAAGACAGAGACTATATGTTCACGGAAGTTTCGCCGTCGGTGTTTCGTTTGTGGCAGATGAACGAACGGATGGACAGGTACACAGGTTAACGGTAAAGACGATGGCGTTGGTGCAACTGCGTCCCCTTTAAATTTTTAACCCCCCAGCGAGCATAGACACTACAGCTCAAAAGCAAATGTCGAGGCCAAAGAGCTAACGACGACGGGCTTCAGTACAAGAAGCAGTTTTCGTTTAGCGCGAGAACATCTATCTGTTGGTTGACCACAGATTGTCGTTGGAGTAAAACCAACTAGCTTAGCAATGATATGGCGAAAACGCGAGCCGCTATATCTTTTCATTTACGTCACGCAGAGAAGATCACGGTGGTGGTAGTCAAGACAAAACGTAATGTAGGTGTACTACAGTATAAAATGGGCTGGGTATATCGCTCGAAGAAAAAAGTTTATTGCGAAGCAAGCTTCTGCACAGATGGCTGACGATAGCGCAGAACCAGAGCGGTTTCAGAGGTACAGGTCATATCACATCCGAAGATAGGTGCAGAAAAACAAAAAGCGGAAGGGCAATGTGTATATATATATGTGTGTGTGTAGAAGTGTATACATATATACGGTATTTTCGCCAAATGAAGGAAGTTGGTTTATGAAAAAAAAGTTCAGTGAAGTTTATTCACCCTTTATCAAGCAGACTGCAATTACTATTGCATAGTAACTCTTAATACAAACATATTCTTGTACAACTTAGGAGATATCAGAAATAATATCTTATCAAGAGGGTGCTTTTACAGTATGTAAAAGGATTGATAAACCGATTAAGTAAAGGTGATTACTAAACCCATAATTAATTTTCTAGTTGTTGTTCCCAATCCTATATGGACATTCAAATTACTGTAATCATCCACCATGCGAACGACTTCATCATTTTGTGAGTATTGTACCGAGGTTTACCTTGTCGTAGGATACATATCCTACGACAAAGTAAATCTCGGTATTTGCCTGAGGATACTTTTTGAGTGATAGAGGTGGCAATTTTTAAAAGCAGGTCTTGACTAAAGAAACACATCCTAGCGACATGCAATTACTCCGTACACTGTTTAGAGTGCGTCGCTATATTAGGCTTAACAGAAAAGTCGATTTGTTTTTGGTAGAATTTAACTAAATACACTGACCGCTGATTGAAAGTGTTCCTAGTTTCTGATGAAATGTATTTAGGGAAGCTGCTTCTCTTGTCGTCAACGTTGTTCAAGTTACCTACGTATCCAGCGTTCAGACATTGCTTTGTCGCATATTGTTTCCTATATTAGTACCTGAGAGATGTAACAAAACAGCAATCGAAATAGCATTAACCTAATTACATAATACTCCCCGCTAACGCATCAAGGGCGCACTCTTTTTTTTTGTAAATAGTTTCCATGTTCGTAATTGCGTTTTTTGAAAATTTATTTTTTTTTTAGATTTTAACAGGGACGTCATTACAATTGAATATCAAGCGTAGAACACTTATCGCAGCATCTTAGAGTATGTTTTTTAAACTGACGAAGCCACGCTGTCTGCCAAGCTACAGATTAACATGGCTCAAGGTTGTATTATTTGATACAGATGACGTATAACGCAAACATAAAGAATAACCATAAATGTAAATATAAATCAATGATTAGTCGTAGGTAACCCTAACATTGTTTTCCCTATATAAATAGGATTTACGTCCAGTTGTTCCTGGTGAACAGCTTATCATTGCGCAGTCTTTAACAAGTACTTCTACCAAATTCGTTGTTGTAGGTGTTAACGTATCTCGTGATGTGAGCGACATTCACAACAAGCGCCCTTTCTATCGCCACTTAACACTCTCCTTCGACGGGTTTTATCTTCAGAAGGTTTTGACGTTCGACGATATGTCGCAAGTGCCTAGCTCCTATAGGCAAACCGACTCTCCACTGCGTTATACATAATAATGCAAACAGAGGTAGTACTTCACGCCGTGCGCCCCTTTACGAAAGATAGGTGTAAGGTAGATTGTCGACATATCGTCTTGTAGGGACTTCTGAATAGAAAACATTCCGCCAACAACTGCACCTTGTTCGAGTCTTAAAGGTGGATGGCTGGCTGGCTGGCTGGCCAAACGCCGAAAAAAGCATCGACATAAGAAGTTGCCAGGAAACGAATGTTTCAACGGAGACAGCAAAGATCTGTAACTACTCAGCCGTACGTAATGATTAAAATATATCAAAAACAATGAATGAATGTAGTAACTCTACACCCGAAGGAAGCGCGAGCTTAGCATGTGCCAAAGCGTCTGCCTACATAGAAGACGGACTGGTGCCGTATAACTGATTATAATTTTATATGATAAGACAACTTAGGGCACATAGTTCGGACTAGAATAAATCCTAGTACGTAATCAATGATATTAAAAAGAGCACAGAGCTAATATTCGGTCTGGGTCACGACGAAATCAAAGCATCAAACCTTGACAAATTGTAGTAAAAAAGCGCTTCTAAATCTACGATTTATCCCGCAAGGTGAGGTCGGTGCATTGATCTTAATAAGTTATTTATGTACTAAGCGCGCAATACGTCGCAAATGTGATATCCTTGGCATATGTTTAAGAAAACGAAGCGAACATGCAAATACCGAGCAATCATCTATTAGATTCTTCACTTTGGAACGGAATGTAACGTGTACCTTATATGTTTTAATGTACATACCATCCAACGAAACTTTACAAGTGAATACTCTTCAATAAACATCAGATAAGCTTTGTACTTAGCACAGGAGTATCCACAAACATTTCGATCTCAACGAGCAATTAGCACACTGCAATGTCCCGCCATGGCAGAAGTCGGAAAGAAGGGTCGTTGCTTCAAGACCCTTCAACGAAAAAAGTATTACGCAATATTGAATAAATTATGTGAATAAGAAAGTAATTTTTCTTATATAGACAATTTCCGCTTGAACTGTGATATTGCATTCTCTGGAAAAGTTCCAAATCCGTAAGTTATTTCTGACTGAATAGCCAGTACATAGAATTGCTCGGGTCCTCTGTAATGACACAAAGGTCGCTAAAGTTGTGAATAATTACCAGGTGTCATTTTTTCAACTGTATACTACGCCATTTTTTAACTGGATGAGCTTGAATCAAACGTCACTACCTCTACAAAAATTCAGAAAGCGCGGAAGTTTAGGACGGGTTGACGGGCTTCATTACGTACTTCATAAATAAGCACAGCGTACTTAGTGCTGTTTGGACTCGGGTAACAATGCATAAAAAAATTATTTCTTTGAGCAAAGATACTGTAACCAAATATAACTTGTCCGTCACTACCATAACGAATGTTTCAGTTGTTTAGCAGCGATTCTACTGAATCGAACTCGTCGGTGGAAACTTCGTAGCTGCAAATTCAGATTTCTTTATGGCATAATCTATCATTCCGATTATTTACTTACAGTCTGTCTGTGAACACGTTCAACTGCTTTGATGTACTTGTCGTTTCAGGACTTCTCTGCTTAACTAGCCCTTGCTATTTGACCGGTCACAAACTCAATTAAATGTCCTGCATTAGACATGGCAACCGGTACGTGAATATGCCTTTCGCGTATATGCTGTCCCAGTAGTCGTAAAGCGAAAGGAAAAATGATCGTAAATGGAGTGCTTGCAATCTCCTCTTTACGACAAAAATACCATTGGCTGGACACATAGGCCTGATAAAGCTCTGTGTCGCTAAAGCAGCCTGATATAGCTGGCAGCAAGTGTTTAGGTATGGCGTTCACAGTTTATCAGCCACTATTTGTTATCAATAGACGATTTCATACTTGTGATAAAAATAATAATTAAGTGATCATAAAGACTAGCGTAGCCAGAACTGCAGAGTAGTATCTAGAAGAGAGCCTGAGAATGCGTATTTTGAAATGAAGAGTCGATGAAATTTTCGTGTTTAGCAGACCTTAAAACTGAATAATTCTTAAATAGCTTGGCTAGTATAATTAGCCTTCAATACGTGCTAAAGCTTCTTTTCCTTGATTTTTCACACACTTCTCTCAGCGCTATGGCGGTTTCTAGGCAGCCATACACAAATTATTTGCATTTCCATATGCGATCACTCCATCTATGGTTTTTCGAAATAAATCGATAGTGGGATATGCGCCCATCAGTTGCCCTTTAGGAAGCCCCAAATCACATGAACTTGAAAAGTGGCCATCAGTTTTTTTAAGGATCTATTATTATAATTATAGAGTGATTGCTTTTTCACTTTCTAATGTCTTTAATTAATTGTACTGACACAACCATTGCTTTGCACAAATATCTTTGTGTGCTTCTCCTATATTTTTTTACCTCGGCACTAGCTGGCTTTTTTATGCTGAAAAGCTGGCGATTGGTGAATTCTGAACGTAAGGAAGCTTGATCATATTATATATAACGATAGGTCTACTTAAACAAAGACCAGAAATAGCTAATTTAAGTACCACCAACGACGCATAAATACCATAAACGTTGTATAAATAAAGAAAAATTTTTATATGGTATACTATTCGGTTGCAAGCAGCTTTTGCGTTTTTTAACAGCGTCGTCTTTTTTTTTTATCCCCAAATGAATTATTGCCAATCACATTTGAGGCCTGTGAAGTATTATGAAAGAGTCAACCAATTGTAGACTTATTTTCCGTTTCTGGTGAAATAATAGGTCGCATCATGGTGCGTGAACTTTTCTCCCAGCTTCTGTTCGTGCTTTCAGCTCCTATAGTACCCCACCGCCATCAATAAGGTAAATAGGACTCCGATTTGAGATGTATATACGGCTCCTACGGTAACGCTGAAATTTTTTGTCAATTCCTCATTTAAAGAAGATAACGGGGCGATTGCCAGCTGACCCATACAAGTGTTATAGATCAAATACACTATTATACTATGATATATACTTATAAGCGAGGAAGCGACCCGCTGCGTTAAAAAGGTTCAGACGCAATGCGTCGCATTTTTCGAGGGTTTTTAAGTGTCCAGACTTGCAGACTGCTTATCAGCGCTTGTGGGTACGCGTTGATTTCATAGGCAGTAAGCCACATCGACAATTAAGTGGAACGGAGCAACTACGTCAGCAAAGTTGGAGTACCTAGCATTCATCTGTTTAAAAAGATGACTTTTTCGAGTATAAGAAAACAGCGAAGGAGAAATTTTTCCTATGCTTTTGTTACTTGGCAACTTGGCTGTCTAGAGAAGTACGCATCGACTCGCAAGGGTCCGCTAGAGGCTCGAATGTAGCTGGTCGAAGAACAGCAAACGTGAATCTACAATGAGAGATCGCGAAATTCGTTGAAATTATCTATTCTATGCACGATAGGAGGGGAAATCAAGGAAATTTCACTGAAGAAAAGATTACCTATACATTATTAATATTTAGTAATAATAGCAGAGTGAAATATGGATAGTATTTTCAATGAATACGGTTGAACGTTAGGACTGACCAGAACTCTGTTTGGCAAAGCTGTCATTGAATATGAGGTGTGCAAGAAAATACTGACCAAATACGCAGGCAATCGTCGTCTCGTATTACAATAATTAAATGTTCATGTTTTACGTTCAATCCTACCGGTAGAAGTTGCTTTAGACAGCTGATAGTATCTTCCAGCATAAAACCAAACGGATGCTTCGGTGCTTCAACTATTTCACAAAATTTGCAAAATTTTGTAGGCCAGCACGTTACTACTGCGCCGTGATGCTTCGGTTGAAGACAGCTTCATAGAACTGTACTGGTTGAGTAGACTCGTTGGTGGCACTGAATTGAGTGTCACCAATAAACCTATTTTAATTTTATTTTTATCTAAACCATACAGTATATACACATAGACAGATATTATTTTAAACTAACGAAAAATAACAACAAACAAAGCAACCATTTAGCTGTACTTGGTTTATTTACGCTGGTACTTTCACTAGACATACGTACTTAGCACCAATGCACATTACGTGACCGTGCGATTAACAACGTTTGTTCATATGCAGGTCGGCTATGGGTGCTTTACATTTATTAGTGCTTTACATTTCCTTTTGTACATACCTTTCTTTCTACATATGATAACATACTACGGGACTAGGATGGTCGCCCGGAGCTAGTGCGCGATTCGGCACTGTCAATATATCGTATTTTAAGAGAGATCTCTTGATACTAAGATGCAAACGACTCAACGGTAGCCGCTCTTCGTATTTTTCGTGAATCGGTTCATTCGATTTGCATTAGTATTGAAACTACGTACATGATTAATATTTTCCTGAAATTGAAGATATTAGCATAGCATCGCAAACAATACTTTCGTCACTTTACGACCTTAGCTCGGACTCTTCTTCAAGCAAACTCCCGATTTGTTTATGAGAATATGTGTACGCATGCAAAAATAAATAATTGCTCAATTAAAGCCAGATTTCGACACTTTCAGATGCGTTCAGAGTCATATGGCAGAAAGGCTGTTGGAAAGTAAAAGCGAGATTAAGTATATATAGCGTATCGAGTTATTCACCAGTAGTTAAAGTATCGTACACGTTGATATTGAGCAGATACAGCAGGCATGCAAGAAATTTCAACACTATCTTTTTCACCATACACACAGTGCATTAGGGTCATTTTAAGCCGGATAACTATTTTCTTGTAGCGGCGACTCTTTATACAATAAACCCTAAAAGCTAAGAAATAAAAGTTTTTAATATTAAAGCTCCTTCGCCTCGCCCATCACTTACAATCTTTTTGTTCCTGCAGTAAACAACATTAGCTGCGCCATTTCGCAGTCAACAACGAGATGAGACGCTTGGCTTTTGATCCCTTACTCTGTTTGAAGCGGTTTATTTTTTAAGCAGAATGCAGAAAATATTGCCTTTTGTAAGCAAAAGGCCGAAAAGAGAGCAGCACTTCCACTATGTGCTAACAGTCTCAGTATCAGTATTAGTACCTGTTATTACTCTTTACAGGTATGCTATCATCAATTCGCGCCTGCTTAGTCACTTCGTTTCATGTTCTTGCGAATTTTAAGTGGGAAAACCTAACAGTCACAGTCATCAATTGATTGCTACAGTGTTGCGCAAATCTATTAATTAGTGTCATCGTCATCATACGCTTCTTCTTCAGCGAAATTAACACATCCTGAAACCGAATAATAAATAAGGTAACGTTAGGTCGTTGACCTATAATGAGCTATGGGCAAGCTTCAATTTAGCGCAAAGAGTCAGAATGTGCACACCGAGTCACGGTTTCTAGTGGGTATCACCATGCCAAATAATAGTAACCTAATTACTGCTGACTTTAAATATGCATTAGAGAGAATTAAGTAACAGCTTATACCTAATATCAACTTGCCATTAGGTTTCCACATCGAAATCTTTACGTCGCTTACTATCTGTAGAATGTGCACATGCTAGATCATCACACGAAACCATAATTACTTTAGTTCAATTTTAGCGGTTTGCGATATACTTCGCAAAAATGCTCAAATTCTCTGATCCATCCAACAAGCATGCATCCGGATACTTTATAGTGACACGGCAAGACTCGGACATACTGCCCCAAGCGGTTTAATAGCCATTGAACAGCTCAGTGCATTAGCACTATCCTACAATGAACCTTCGCTGTCGACTTCATCGTCGTCGCTCCCGTATCCCGTCTGAGCAGCCTTATCATCGAAATCAATTCTCTGGAACCTTCTTTCAATATAGCTGAGCTCATCATAATTTTCTAAACTTTCGTCAGGCTCTTCCATTGAGTCCCATTCGTTTTCCTGACCGAAATCGTCGTACCTGAATAGTGCATGTGATCACGTTATAAAACATTAATGTTATATTGAAGAGTAGGAAGCTAGGAGAAACTCAAAATAATTTCTGCTACATAACGTAGCATCGTTCCCACGATTAGACATATTCTCTGGCGAGAGCTGCCATGACTTGAATTGACTACAGCCTTTTAAAAGCACTAACTGTGAACTTTATATATTACTCTAAAACTCAATTTTCGGTACAGATGCCCGTAACGTAAAAATGTTACAGAAAAAGCCATACATGAGATAGCGGGATGAAGAACGTCAAAATATATAGATATAGTCTTTCTACACTATGTACAGACAACCTTTATAATCACTTACCAATCCTCTTCGTCGGGATAATCTGCATTAGGGTGGTTTTCGTCATTGCTGTCTTCATCAGCGCTGTAGAGAAATGGATCTTCAGGAAACTCGTCATCAAACATTAGCGTTTCTTTCGCAACATCGAATGTCTCAAGTCTGCGTAAAGCAACAAAAAAGGATTCGAAGTTGTTACAAATGATTATTTTTTCAACAGGGAATCAACGACAAGTAGTTGAATAATAGTAGAAGTATTACAATTCGAAATCTCATAAACTCAAGATCTACCCCTTCTCGTATCGTATGAAGTAGAATTTTAGGAACATTTATCTGCGCTTATGAACACGTATCCTATTTGCTCGACGACAACTAACCTAATTTAGTTACCAAGGTCTGTCGTATATTTGAATTTCTGCATTTTTAATAGCCTTCTTTTTCATATTTATGCTTTCTGATTTACGTTCTCCGACATACCCGATCGTCCTACGCTAAACGGCAAACAAATCTCAACAATCTGGCGATTGCCAACTGATAATAAAAATCATAGTTTCAAGGGAATAATAATAACGGAATTATAGGTTAGTTTTGACTTCACTCACACATAATCGTTGGCATACGATTGTGGACACAATGGAAGATCTTCTACTGTGTTTTTGTCTGCTTGAGCCACGTAGATATCGTAAACGAATTTTTTGTCCATTGCTGAGTCGGTTTGAGTATCTCCAAAGGCTTCCGAAGAAGCTTTGGAATCTTCGCCAACCTCTTGCTTTTCGCAGTTTTGAGCTTTGACATCATTGTCGCCTTGTCCACCGAACGAAGTCACGCTAGAGACAGTTGAGCTGCTAAATTTGGCACTTGCTTTGCGTGATATTTTTGATGAACCAGCCAGCTTTGCGCCGTTTGTTGCCACTAGAAAAGAAATGGGAATAAAAGTTTTTCTTAGTTCTAAGACGTCGCAAAAATTGGCGCGTTGCACGTAGATGAGTTCTAATGACCACAGATCGTTTTGAACTATTAAGACATAAGCAGAAGGTACTGCATCGTCCGCCCAGCCAGGTTAGGCAAAAAGTCTCTATACCCTTGTAATAAGAGTTTAAGCACAGCCGACAATTAGTAATTTTTCTTTTTTCATATACCAATAATATCTTCATGCAAAGCATCGTATATTTTCAGGCTGCTATCATTCATTTTATCGCCGGCATCACTCCAATCACTTGGCACCAATGCGTCATCTTTTTCAACTTTTCTATTCCGAGGCTTCTTTGTGGATTCTAAAATTTCATCATCCATAGCTGATAATCGCTTCAGAAGCTTCTTGTGCTCCTGTAGGATCTAGAACAGAGCAAACGAATCACACAAGCAATATTGCTCATTAATCAAAAGTTCTACTGACCTCTATGGCGATATTATGCAACATAAAGAACCTTATGCCTTAGACGTTTAATCTGTATTTGCAGAGTACTGAAATGTTTGATACAGATTTCCAAATGAAAATTTTCTGAGCATAAATGATGTCTTCCATGGATAAGGTCGTTTACGCATTTCTACGTACTGTGTTAAAAATATTAATTTATCTCTGGTGCTGGTGTTGTTAACATTAAACAACTTTTTGACCACATGCGGTTATATTTACTCCATTCTCGTAAACGACATTTTATCAGTAGTCTTAAAACGATCTAAAATAGGTGTCATCTTCATCACTCGTTTGTTACATTGCTACCAGAGGGCTTCTTATTCGTGTGCACCTTCGATAAACTTGAGATTCAGATTCAGCACGAAGATTGATTAAATTTAGCTCTGCAGAGCCAAACGGAGGTATTCGCAGTTATCAAATTTGTACTCGCTAAACTCTGATGGGCATTTTGTAGCTTCACGTTACGAGCAAACTCACTTCGAGCTTTCGTTGTCTAGCATCGTTCGTTCTTACTGCAGCATCCTTTTCAATTGTAGCAGTTTCCTGATGCCGCCGAATCACGGAGTGTACGAAGTCGATATCCTGCAATGTTCACGTAACAAACATCTTATACGAGCTGCTAAGTTTTTTGGCCTTTGGCTTTTTGCGCGAACTTTGTTTTTGATAGGGAAAAAGACAAATAAAATACGTAAGTAAAAAATAAAATATAAATCCATCATCCAAGTTCATAAATATACTTCTTTCTTTATCTCTTTCTTTTTCGGAGGATCGGGTCGCGGAATTGGTCAGGGAAAAACTCACAGCCCTTTCTACAGTTCCGACGAAAGCAAGCATAACTCCTCGTGCGGCCGACTTAACCTCGCTTTGAAAAAGGTCTCGATCCTGGTCGTTGTTGGAGTCGCAAAGGCTTACACGGCGCCGTTTAGCCAAGCGAAGAGCTTCCACAGGCGCATCGTCAATGTGACGTTTAACACGAATAATTGCCGATGACATTTTGAGCCTGTCAATATGACAAAAAGGAAGCGATAACCCGTCTTATAAATTAATTTTCCATGCATTCGTTTTCATTCGCCTCTAGTGAATATAATTCACGTGACTTTTATTACATAATATTACGCAGAAAGTATATGTTTGTGGCACTAAATTCCATAAAATTAGCAATGAGTTAGAAGGCAATACGATTATCGTAAGCATAAAGACGACTGAAGTTGAATTATTAGTGGTACCTTCCCACTTTATTAATAGTATAAGTTACTGAACTATAAGATTTTCAGTTATTGATCCGCTTATTACTTGACTGGAATATGGCTATTAGAAGTGCCCACAGTCACTCCTCAGTTGTTAAAATCAAGGCCTTGCAATATGCGGCACGAACTCACTATGAAGAAGTTGCGTCCGCTTTCAAGACCATAAGATGTTCTCTATACTTATTTATTTGATGAGACACTGATTAGAACAGCTTGTAGAGAAACAGGCAATGATTTTATATAGAATAAATAAATAAACTTAGCTATCCGCAGCCATTTCCAGCGACGGCGTAATTCGACCCAAGTTGATGCAGGTAGGTAGCGTCGTCAAGACTTAGAACACTTAAGGATTGTGTAGACCTGGCTAGATTGATAGAATATATTGCATGGCGTCCTTTATATAAATTGCAGTTTCGATACAAACCTGTAATGCAAAAGGTTCAAATTCGCATAACACTGCACAAATAAAATCAGAAGTTCAGCATTCTCACCAATTTTACGAAATTCTAAGTTGACTGCTGGAGCGGTTTGACAAACTATCTCCCACCAATATTCCTTCAAAAATAGTCCAGTCTTGGTTGTGCCGTTTTGTGGTGTGAGATGGTTAAGTTGGGATATCACTTATGCTTTCATACAGTCCTGATGACACTTTAGCGAAAAATCTCGGCTTTACTTAGCACATGGACAGAATCAGGTGTTTCGCACTTGCTGTTGTGCGCCCACTCTGATGCCTTTGAGTTCTTATTCGAAAAGCGGGGTGGTGCTTCAAATTAATCCACTAAAAAGAGAACTGGAAGAAACTGTTACCGCGTGTGTATCAGTGGTCTTGCCATACTGTGCCATATACTCTTAGCAAATATTTATCGATTGGTTCCATGGCTGGAACATATAGGCAGCTTTTGCGTATGTGAGAGATGTTTTCAGAGGACCAACTGGATGGCGCTTCTGGCGCACATTTCGAAGTACTGCTCAGACCGTAAAGGCCTGACAGTCCGGTCACGGAAAGAGAACATCTTGTTCGATGCCACTTGTAAGAAGGAAATTTTAGACGTGAATATTTTTTGTGAATTCGATAATTTGCGTCGACGATCGTAGAAATGTTGCGCAGTGCCGTCTGTCGTATTGCTGTTCGTCAGAGCTTTCTAGCTACTCTCCGAGTTCCGACTGTTTATGTAAATATACGGTTGAAAATAATGGGTAATTGTGTAATTGTATTATAATATGTCATAGGCCTCAATGAAAACAATCTTTAAATTTTCTAGCTGCGACCTGTAATATCATCGATAGAAATCATCAATAGTCAGGTGTTTTTTTTTTACTGTTTAAGACAACATTAATCGGGGTTAAAGACAGACACCGATACAGCTTGTTTAGCAACAATGTTGGATGGTTATAAGGTCGGCTAATAAAGGTCTATTGTTCCGCAATATCCACCACATACTCACCAAAGGTCCGATCCATTGCTGTAGCTGTTGTTGACGAAAATGTTATAATTTATTGTTTGGTGACTCTCTCAATTTGGTTGAACCGTAATGTTGAATTGGAGGAATCTCTAGCGCTTTCCTTATTGATAGGAAATATCAGCAGTAATTATACGCAGTTCAAAATAGCGTTTGTATTATAGCACAAATGTGAAATAAGAGGTTATGAAAAATGTGAGCTTTTTTCTAAAATATGGAATTTGTGAAGATACTAAAAATATATGTTTACCTTCGGTTTATCTTATTTGTACAAAAATATGTACCCTAAATACTCTAAACATGAAATATAATTGTATCGAATTTAAGCCTCGAAATATAGAGGCAACATATCTAGGCGTTACGCAAACGTTCCCCGCTCACAGCGTGCAAAACAGTTAGTAATGGCTGCGAATTATGAATGCAATGCAGCTCCAATTGTGAATCATATGCTTATTAAATCATCTGCAGAGATTATGGTATTATAAGTCGATATACATTTTTTTTAAAACTCTCATAACAACGACATGAACAAGTCCGCAAAATTTTATGTTTGGTACAGCAAGACTTGCTTCCATTAGAGGTCTAAGACTTTTGGTAGGACTGAGTTTTGTTGGACTTATGTGGGGTGTGTTCAACGCACCTATGAAACATAACGGTAGCCAAGTGGATATACTTAATTTGGGAACGTTGTCTAAGGTGTTCAGCTAGGTACTTAGTAACCTACATAAAATACAACCAATACCGTTTAGATAGATTTACAAGTTATATACTTTTACAAGACACTTGACTCCTTTGCGAATACATCTTGTTCTTTATAGGGTACTTCGATATTCTCGCGCTCGCTGAGTTCGACGCAGCGAAGACTTGAAGCGGTTTCTCCTGTAAGTACCTCAACTATGTTACACTTGATCACCATCACATATTATGCTAACGTATGCCAACACTACCGGAAGTTGCGTGACTATCAGACCGAGCGCTTGGATGGCGCGTAGCAGTGTTCAGGGAACTCAAGAGCCGGAACCTATGAGGCACTCCAGGCCAAAAGTCTGCTAAGTTCCAAAAAGCTGCCACCATTCAGTAAACAATAAAGACCCTGTTTGCCATTTTTGCGTATGGATTGCTTTATTTTACTTCACTCGTGAATTAGTATGTAAATATGTATGCAAAATCAGTGCTAAAACGGAGACCTTTTCTATTCCAGACAGCAAATGTCAACAAAACCGACTCCTCCATTCTGAATACTGAAGCCACCGAAGCTCTGGATCTGTCGGCTCTAGCCGAGAATCTAGTTACCGATCTGATTACCGCCGATGGTAGAACGCCGAGTTTAGGCGATTACGGTTTGGGCGGATGGACCCCCTGGGGCCTAATACAAACTGCCCTCAACGAGCTGCACTCACTAGGTTGAGCCTGTTATTTATTTCGTTTAATTAATTTTTTCTTTTACGAAATCGAATTATTTTTTTATACTTTGGTGTGTTCGTCTAGGTCCTATGCAGTCGGTACCGGTTCAAGGAAGTATACAAGTTGGCCTAGTATTAAGATGAAAGGAGATAGTAGTAAATGGATTGATTCAGGCGAAGAATACCACGTCGGTTTTTAGCAGTATATAGCTAAATGCAACTTAACCTATTTTTTTTTATCTACTAACAGCTTTGAGTCTATGCCCGTCGTTTTACCACGTCAAACGAATGAATCAACTAATAATTACGAAAAGTGTGAGCTTTAGGGCCTAGTAGCTTGTTTTTTATAGTTAGCCAGTTATATTCGAGATGCAATAGTATATAGATAATTAAAAAAATATATATTCTTTGAAGATTATGCCGATTATGTGCTATCTGTCCGCTAGGTGTTCCCTGGTGGCTTTCAATCACTTTGGGCACCGTGACACTCAGGCTGACTTTATTGCCACTTATCATTAAAAGTCAACAGTACAACGTCACATTAAACAACAACACACCGAAAATCTTGGAGCTGAAACTTCGACTAATCGAGACTCGTCAGATGGGGAATGAACTTGAATTCGAAAGGTAGTTCCATTTGATTAATAGGCGATTGTTTAACTATGTAGACAAAGTTCGAAATTTTTTTTATAGTAGCCCATAGCGCTATTTGTTGTTCGAATTAACATAGTTTCTAGCCTTTTTTTTATTATAGGCAACGTTCTCTAATTAGTTGATAAATACATAATCCTTTATCCATTAGAATTGCTTCACTTTTAAACAAGATTGTTGACGAGAGCATATAGGGAGGGAAACACTTCCATGAAACGTAGTAAAATGCGTAAACCAACGTCAAACGCAGAACTTTCTACTGGCCTTTTCCACCAAAGTTTGTGAGATCTATTTAGCGTATTTTTGTATGAACTCAAATGTAACGTAAAAAAGGCGTTCTGAATGATGTTATAATGATATTTATGCTATTGTTGGGCTCGCAGGGCGCAAAACGATTTCATGAAGTTCTGTGAAGAGAAGAAGGTTAATCCCCTTTATGGGTTCGCTCCAATGATTATACAGGTTGGTAGCGATAGATGCGCAGAAGCATATGGCGTACACAGCTGTTCCGAACTAAAACCAATGGGAAACTATTCTCTGAACTCATGCATATCTACGATAAAGGTTTCGAGTCAACTATATATATACATATATATATCATCAGCATGGAAGTAGTGCAGTTTATTTTCTACTCGATTTTCCGGTTTGTTGCTTTCTTAGATCCCAATATTCGTCTCCTGCTTTTTGGCCATTCGAGGCATGACAAATTTGCCACTGGAATCAATGAAAACCGGAGGCTTTTATTGGGTTTCCGATCTGACCACTACAGATCCATATTGTATCCTGCCTCTCTTTACAAGTTCAGCGCTGTTTTGCTCTACTTATGTAAGTTTAATTATATTCTCACATTGTTATTCGTACTATTACTAGAATTCGTTCGACATTTCGTATGATCACCAGCATCACTACCATTACCAACACCAGATTCGTTTCGTCGTTGTTTGTCTTGTTTTGTTTCCAGTTAGCTTCAAAAACTCAAGTTCAGACACAAGACATAGGCATATTTCGGTACGGCATGTACGCACTGCCATTCATAATCTTTCCAATTTCGATGCAGTTCGCCTCGGGAGTTGTCTGGTATTGGACTACCACAAACACATTTACGTTCTGTCAGGTAAGAGATGTTTCGTTGATTACCCTTCTTCTCTTGGACAGGTCGCAGTTTCCACATTAAAAAGTGTCATTATCCCTTCATTGGTTAACTTTATGCGTGCGCGTTTATTAAGTGTGACTTAATACGAACGAGAGAATCTAATGTTGAGATTTCTTTTGCTTTCAGATATTTTATTATTTTCGTGATATAGAGATAATAGTAATAATAATTGAGTTACCAAATCATTTTCAAAAATATCATTAAAGGGGAAAAATTCTTTATTAGCAGATACGGTTACCGCATACATTAATTCATTATTTATTGTTTGGGTATGTGCTACACACTCTTGTCTACTTTTTAACTGCGTTTTGATAGTGTTTGATATGTTTAGACATGAGAAACACACTGAATTACAATCTCAAGGGTTTTCGGGCTAGAATCACACAACTGTCTCTTTAATTTGTTTGCACTGAAATAGCACAGAATCACGCACAACAAAGCTAACTAGGGTAAGATTTTACTGGCTCGAGCCACCTTCTAAGTTTTTCCCCTTAAAAGTGAATAAATATTTCTTTCTTGATACAAGCTTCAGCATTTCGTTTATGTGGTTCTTAAGATCTTATTACTGGTACTAAGATTATGACTATCCTATGCTTGCAATACGGAATACTCAAAGCTCACCATCTGAGAAAAACAAATCGATTAGAGAGATAAAAGGTAAATCATGTCCTATTGAGTTGTAAAAGCGAAACGGAATCTCGGGTGGCCGGTTATGTTGAACATAAACTCGGAGGCTTATGCATCTCCGCTGTTGGGTTCTAACCCATCGTAATTTTCTCGCAAAAATTAACCGACTTTTTCCTTTTGACGTTTGGATTGACTGAAACAGCTGGTCTTTCTGAACATATCCACCGTCCGCAAATGGTTCGGAATTCCGAAAATTATTCATCATAAGCTTCCAAAACCGGGTATTCCTCTGGAAAAAATGACGGCCATGAGGCCATCTCAGCGAACTCGCCTACGGGAGGCTGTTACATCTGCTCTCAAATCTGACATGCCAGTAAATCAGCCCGGCAGGTTTGACCGTCCAAAAATGATCGTTGATGATTCTCCTAAACGGCGTAAATAGGCAAACAGTGTTAATTAAAAGACCGAAAAAAATGTGAAAGAAAATATTTGATGACAACCGTCTTGCGCTTATAGGGAATTTTGCAAGTTAATTGATTTTTCATGAGAAGGAACTTAATTAAACAAAACCTAACTAGAGAAGAATCGAGATGAAGTTATGGAAGCTTGATAGATGCATTTTCCTAGGAGTGAGTTGCTTTGTAAACTTGTATATATGTATATTAGTAAAAAAAAATAAAGGCTATATGTGTTTTACTTGAATTGCGTTACCTTGTCTTGAGATGGTTTCATTCATGCGAGGGTAATTTAAAGCTACGACGTAATATAACTGAAATACATTCACTATCGTCACAAGATGTTGGCGAATGAGGTGACCAGGATCAGTAATTACTCATCATAGGATATCTAACTCTTACCATTAGATGCACCGGAATTGCTAAACGTTTAGTAGAACCCATATAAAATTATATTAGAAACTCGTGAATCAAGAATATCAAGAAGAAAGTTAAGCGGTTTGTCGTACTCTTAGATTCAAAAATTGCCTATTTGTCACTAAATCGGATCGACGAATTCTTTTTTAGATGCATCTGATCTGCACATCAAATGGCCTATTGTTTTATATTCCTCAATTTTCAACATTCTATTTGCTAATATTTACGCGTTTGTCTATCCACCAAACATCAGAACGCGTTACTCTCGGCTCCACATAACAGAGAATCTATACATGCTGTTATTTGAGCACTCTACATATTCCATATGGAATGCTGGTAAACTTGTCTTGAATTGCGGCTCGCCAAAACCTTTTAACCATATTAAAGGTTCGTTGGAAAGGAAACTCTGTGCGCGTTTTGTTAATTAGTTCGCTTCTATTCGATAACCATTCGTCAATCTCAATTATGCAGTCATACAAAGAATCAGAAAAGGTTAGAATGCAAAAATGTCAGAAAGATAGATAGACGGTGTTGATAAATTATTTCTAGCTCAAAAATGCTCAAAACTGGAACCTATATCGATAGCGGAAGAAAATTATTTTTATGTCATACATAAATATTACTATTGCTTAATATGAATGTGCAGCAGTTAGTAACCTTTCTCAGCCACTATCCAATCATAGTAGGATTTTACATATAGTATAATACGATCAAAAAGTACGCAGAACCAAAAAAAAACTAGAGCTTTAGGATCAACAAGCTATTTCGCGAAAAAAGATTATTGAATTCGTGAATAGGTACAAGTGATTTATAAAACATGTGGGTCGTCATTTGAGTCTTTTTGTTTTTCCAATTGCTGCTTTACTTTAAGTTATACTTTTCTAACCATTTTAAATATAAAGTTTATAATCAAATGCTTATTCATCATTAGGTATTATTTTAGTTTAAAACAATGATGTATATTTTGCCCTCAGCCATCGATAAAAGTAATTTGATGAAAGATGTAAGTGCTAGAGGCTATAATAAATGGTGAACATGCATTCTCACTTCATTGAAATTGCTGCCAGTAGCAAACACCCTTCTAACTCCCTGCCGTTTCAACAGATGCGGTCAAAGGATTATTTGTTGTATTTTCGAAATACTCTAGTGATTGGGTCTTGGGCTCAGAAAAGACAGTAGTAGTCAAGATGACGCGACAGGGTTTCGAAATACCGCGGATGACAATGATTGGAGTAATTTTGCTCAACTTCCACAATGGATGCAAGGGAATCTAGCGAAACGATGGCACTATCGATTGAAGAAATATTATTATCTGTACTGTGAATTTGGAATAATTTCCAAAAGTTGCTTGTTGAGGAAGACGATTATCATATTCAACTGAAAGCCGCCGATGCGCGGTTCGGAGTTGGCATCGTTCTATTCCAGCGCAACATCTGAAAAAGAACGTTTTGTTCCACACTGTGCCCACTAAAGAAGGAGTCTCAGGCTGGGCTCTCGCGCATGTATGAGAAGCGTCAATTTTCGTCGTTTTTGAGTTTTTTAAAAAAAGCGCGTTCTTCGAAGTGAATCTTCTCGATTCACAACCAACCAAAATGCTCCTAAACGTGTACCGACTTACAACTCAAAGGAGTATTTTACCTTTATTGAAGACTTCAAACCTTTATTTAAAGGTAGGTCACTGCAGTTAACACTGCGAAAACTAACTATTTTGTTAGTTGTGTAAGTGACCGAATTCGGTGAGAACTTGTTGTTGTTTTCGCTTCGAAATCGTGTATAGCATGATGTCAGTTTTGATTTGAACGTGTCAAAATTTGCCTATTTGATTAATGATAACGTCTAACTATTGGAATTATTATTCTTAGAAACAAGTAGCTAAAAAAGTGCCACTTTGATATCTTACAGTAGAAATCAAGCTGAAACCGAAACGAGCTCAAGTTCTCATATATAATTTGGAAGTGGTTTTAGTAGCAACGTTCGATTTTCTCTATATATCGTCTATATAATATTATATAGGATTCAAAATACAAAAATGTCTATAAATATAAACTATAACACAGGCAGTGTACGCATTTTAGTGTAAGTACTATGCAATCACTTAATTTTATTAAGTCCATTCCGATTTGTGAAGTTACAGCTAGCAGATCTTACCGATACGATCAAATTAATGAGATATGCCTAACTATTGCTGGCAGTCTGCCAAAGTAAGATCATTTCTCATAGATTGTATCTTTGACTGTTTTTAAATCTCGTTAGAAATGTGGTTCGGGTTGTGAAAGGGTGTCAATTAAAGACAGCTCTAATGTAGTTTAACCAAACGTTCAGCTTTTGCGGATAATTTCTTTTAAAATGTTTTTTTTTTTTGTTTTTAATTTAAATTTGAGACATAAAACGTAACCTTTGCAGCGAGCATCATTAATATGAAATTTCTTCTTTTCCAGGAGACGTTACCACTGCGTTCATTCAGCGCAACGCCAAAAAAGTTCGAGGCCGAGCTTTTTAAAGACATTAGTTTTAGTTCTACTACCAAATTAAAAAATGAGTTAACTTCAGCCGACATACCGAACATCAAGTCGTTCTGTCCGGTGAGCGTTTTCAAACAGGCAGTTGCTAAAGTATGATGATCAGCATTAATTCATCTATGACAGTTACTTGTCAATATCAAATTATTATTATGCATAGTACATAACAAATAAAGAGTCAGTACCTGTTTTGCTTGATTATATTTTTTACGTTCGTATCTCCTCATTTCAACATGCCTGTCTCTGCTATAGGACGCTTCCAATGACGAAGCGCGCTGTGGTTTTGAAGAGTTGGACGCGAACCAGTTTGTTAATGGCGTGCGTCCTGGCAATAACCTACTCGCAGCAGTTCCTATCACTGCCACTACTGCTCAAAGCTTAGCTGATGCAGGCCTCGGTGGATGGACGCCGCCAGGTTTAGTGCAAGTGACTCTCGACAATCTTCATTCAATTGGTTTGATAAGTTGCTGAATTTTATTCGTTATCTTTTATAATGATTGTTATGTGATACACACGATTACACAAAACGCATGAAATAACTACTATTTTTCTTAATTAATAAGAGTGATAGAATACTTTCGTGAGTCGTCACTAAGATTTATATATCGGAGCGGTGTCTTGCACGGTGAGAAGAGCTAGAAGTCACTGTTTCGAATCACCGCACCTGACATACACTGTACACGACGTATGATTAGTGAAAAGAAATTTTGAAAACTTCACATCTATATGATTCATAGTTTATCAGCATTAAATATGCTAACTTTTTTTATCTGTGTGCCGTTTTTTTTGTGTCCTTGTGTAGGTCTTCCGTGGTGGGTCGCAATTGTCGTCAGTACCTTCACAATAAAGTTGCTTCTTATTCCACTTGTCGTAAAATCCCGTATAAGTTCTGTCCGTTTACAAAATAACATGCCTGAAATGATGAAACTCCAATTAAAAATGAGCGAGGCCCGAACTAACAGAGACCACGTCGCTGCAAAAAAGTGCGTGTTTATAAGTAATACATCGTGTAGGATTTTTTAAAATAGTGTCGTTGCCATTGGAATTTAAATCGATGTGTGTAAAGTGTTCTAAAGTTACATATTGTGTATTAATTAACAAAAAGGAAACTAAAAAAGTCAGCCACATTAAAAATCTTTTAGGACTTATCAGTTTTCATTAGATTAAGCGCTTCGATATTGTATGGTGCATGCGAGGATACGATGTCCACCCGAACGGCGAAATACTGTAATTGCTGCTCTGGAAGTGGTATTTGTATGGAACCTGTTTGTACTGTATCTCATCCATCATCATACGCAACACTAGTACACCTCTGTGAACTAATCCAGGCAAACATCGACAACAGTTAACTGGAAACTAAACGCAATCCTGTTAGCAACTTCAGTTCGATTTACTACTTAGAAATTAATTTTTTATAGGAACGTTGTTAGAACGTTGTCACTGTTAAGATAAATATCAGCGTGTTATTTTTGCTGTTATTTGCAGGGCTGCTGAAGAACTTGTAGCATTCTATCGAGAGAAAAATTGCAGTCCAATATCACCAATATTACCAATTGTGGCACAGGTTTGTATGACGGCTTTACTGTATTATGAGAACTTTTTTCAAATTTTTCATATGCAAATATATTAAGGCACCAGCTTATCCTATTTTTGAAATGCAGGATGATTGTAGAATTGTTTTTGGCGTTCACCTGAAGAACGCTGACCTTTAAGAAAAGCGCGAAAACAAATTGCGGGCAAGGTAAGCACTTATTTACCAGTTACGTAAGATTTCGCTAAAGATCAAATCATCGTTTTCGAAATTTTAAAGAAAAACATGGAAAAAAGAGTCTGAAACCCGCCTTGATTGCCGAATATGTCAAGTCTAGGCTAAATACTATTTTCATGTTTATCTGACGCTGCTATTTTTCGACAAATTTGAAGTTTTTTACTCTTCCTGCTATTGCTCGATAATTATTATCTAGAAGCTTATTCACCGTACAGCTTCTATTACGACTGCAATAAAAAATAGCGTGATGAAACTATATCTTATCATAATATTTTTTATTCAGTGTTCGTTAATTATTTTTATGCCTAATAAACTATAATTTCTCGGATGAAATAGATTCAGAAGAATGTATTGGAAATATCAAATATTGTGAAAAACTTTTTAACTTCTAGAAATGCACGTTATTGAACATTTACTACAGGCTTAGCAAAATAATTATAGTACAATTGCTTTGAATGATTAAAAAAATAAAGAGAAAATATGAACATCTTGAGAATATACTTAGGGTATATTCACACTTTTCCCTTTAGTTGATAATTTCGTCATTACTAAAAATATTAGAAACCTAAAAGCCGTGATATCTTTATGTGAATAAATACTAAAAAGTAAACTATTAAATAATATTTCCTTATTAGAAGTTAGCGATTAGCTATTAAATTTGTATTTCTCGAATTTTTCGGACATTTGCCACTTTTAACCTTTGACTGTTTGGTTACTTTTCAGGCTCCTTTTTTTATCTCATTTTTTCTCGGTATTCGGCAAATGGCAAGTTTGCCGCTGGAATCAATGAAAAATGGAGGTGTGTTGTGGTTTACCGACTTGACCATCGCCGACCCATTCTACATTTTGCCGTTTCTTACCAGCTTGTCGATGCTTGCCACTCTTGAGGTAATTGTCACTTCTGTCGTGATCGTAGTAGATCGCAGTCGTATGCAGTACCTGCATCATTGTTCAGTCATGCTATATTTGTTGTTTTTTTGTAGGTTGGCGCTGAGACAGGAACGAAGCCGGAGCAAATGCAGCAAATGAAGTACTTCTTACGGGCAATACCTGTTCTTATATTTCCCGCGACGATGTGGTTTCCCTCAGCAGTTCTGTGCTATTGGTTAACCTCGAACGTGTTCACGCTTGGTCAGGTGAGATGCCTATCATCAGAATACTTTTTTTTCTAGTGCGCCGATTTAAGCTGTTGAGGTTTGTTGTCAGTTCAATTTTTTACCAGGCAGTGGAATCATTTTGTTGTCTCTCTTGGTTTTAGCGCTCTAACTTCGACTTCTTCAGTTATTACGCATGTGTCAATCCCAGATCATTTCTAGTATAGATATTATTGATTGATTGTGTTAATAAAACAGAGGTATGTGTCATTCCTTAAAGCTGTTCACAAATGTTTATTAGCCAAATTCACATGTTAAAAAAAAAATAAAGAAGAAACATTTGTTCTTATATTTTCATTCGTATTGCGGTCAGATAGTATAAACGGAATGAATACATTCGCCTATTGCAGGTGGCAATTCTGAATGTGCCTGCTGTGCGGCAATGGTTCAACATCCCCGAAAGGATTCCCCACGTTCACGTGATGCCGCCTATCATGACCATGAATCAGAGGAAGCCAGCGGAGATGATGAGAGAATTCCTTCGAAACAGTCAGATCAGCAAAGAACTCGAGGAGCGAGGGCTGGGAGACAGGATCCGCCAGAAACAGGCAGCTATTAAAGCTTGTGCTAGTGCATCCAACAATAAAATAGAGCAAACAAGCAAACCATGTTTTAATCATCTACCAAAATTAGGTGCTATCGAGCGCAAGGAAGCGGACAAACGCAAAAACAGTTAAGGGTATTCTGGCTGTAGTAATTGTGCTGATAGAATATTAATGGAGCCCTATATATGGGCTTAAATTTGATATTTGCGTTTTGTATGTCGTTGCTATTAAGTAGATTTTGTCAGCTTATTCGTCTGTCTGATCAGCACGGAATCGTGCGATAAATAGCGAACTGGATCAGTAGTTGTAAAGATGTACATAATTTCATGTCCGTAGGCATGTCTACGTGTGTACATACGGAAATAAAATTAATGATTATATGCCAGAAAGAGCAGTAAGCGCTGAGCTGTGTTGGCTCAGCTAGAGTGCAAGAAACGTTTGCACTATATAAGGATGTAAAAAAAAGGATATTTATCTAAAACGGCTGTGAACCGAAAATATAACCTTATTTATTCCCCTCTCTACATAGTGAATTAATCTGCATACTAGCGGGTGACTAGCAAGTCGAGTGGCGCCGCATTTTGTTGTTTTATTGGCAGGCAAATGAGAACTCCATTTGGTATTATATATAAAAATTTATGTGGACAGCGCTTTGTAATGAAGAAGTTCAGATGTCTTACCTAAGCACTGAGTCTTTTTTGTCTTTCGACTTGTCAAACAACTATGTGTTATATTTGTGAAAGAACTTCGTAAGCATGTTAACTATTTAGAATTGTTACTATAGTTCTATCATAGCTTGTTTCAACGGCTAAAATAGCTTCCGTGTAGTCTCTAATGATCAAAATGGTCTCAATAATTAAAACTCATGGTCAGAATGAAAACACCTAATTAATCTATCTACTATATAGACTATGTAACACATACAGTTATCTGAAAGGGCTTGAGTAATAAACATGCCTTGTCATTAGTTGAAATTATTCGAAGTATCAAACATATAGCATCGAATGTCTTGAGTGTGAACTAACTGCTGTAGAAGTCTCATTGCTGTAGAAATAATCTCAAAAACGTGATCACAACTTAACTTTTTGCAGAATATATTTGCTTAGCCAAATTTTTTTTTTCTTTACAATAGGCTTTGAATCAAAACGCTTTCGATTTTTCTAGTAGTTTATTGCCGAAAAAATTTACGATCAAGTTTCGGTTAAATATTGAGAAGCAAAAGAATATTAACAACTGTATTAGAAATTACCAAAATTACAATATTGAAATACAAATGGCCGAGAAGGTTAATTTTTCTAATGTGCTTTTACAGTCATTTGATTAGTGATCGAGCATTTGGTGCGTTAAGAAGTTCGTTGCGTATAAATAATATCATCATTAGTATCCATTTGATTTGCATGATGCAACGTCACTCTAATGTGATTTAACCTTTGCCGCCGGCAACCGCCCATGCTACCCGTATTTTGTACGAGCAGTACAATCTTCGACGTTAATTAGTAGGTGAAGAAAATCTTTATAATGGTACATGGCTTGAAGTAAAAATAATTTTTTCCTTTAGATATTTCTAAACGATTTAAAATTAATGTTTTAAATTTTCAACCGAGCATTGACGTTAGGCATCGTTTCAGATTAAGAAATTTGGTTTTGCAATAGTTCAAAACGAGCAATATAAATGTTCCAAGCTTTTATTTCCTGCATTTAGTTGAGCATGGCTTTAGCCATTTGACCTGTCCTAATACGAAGCAAAACCCCTACGCCTGGTTTCAAACCCAGTCAGATCTCTCGCCTGCCTATTTTTAGTAGTAGGTAAATATGTTAGCACTACACTATCACATAGACAGATCGAAACTCTTTTATCTTGTTTGTTGTGTGTGAGCTCATTATATTGCCTTCGTTTTAGTGTTGTCTCATTGGTAGGCTACTTGTCTCTACTGTCATAGAGAACATCGACGGAGCGGTGTCTCGAAAAAAAACCCGGGAATCACACCACCGAAGACATTACGATTATCGATTTATTTAGTGCTCATCGATTTTTTGATACTGTCAGAGCTCGCTGGCATAAAACATAGTTTTCAGGAGCCTATAGGGGAAACTGAACCATTAGGTTTTGCTGGCTAGAGCGCGTACACTAGCGTATCTTACAGGTTACACCTTTACCCATTTAGTTTAAGACCATTTAACCAACCCAGCTGCTGTGTTCGTTAAACATTGCATACCCTCACATATTTTCTTGAATTGTACCTCATTGTAAGTATATAATACTTTAAATGATTAATTGCTAGTGCTTTTACAATTAACATGAGCGACGCCGTAGCGAGTACCCGATGAACCGTGCGGCCCTCATTCTGTAGCAGTCCAAATACGGATATGTGCGCGGTTCGAGGTACCGCTGTGTATTGCTTATAAAGGAGGAAATGTCTGTTGTTTCATGCGGTTTGTAAAACAGGGCAAAGGAGACTGGATTTCGTTGTTTTTTCGTTGTCGATGCTTGGGAATTTCTCGAAATATTGTTTTTGGAGTGATGTGAATTTTGAGAAACAACCTCAGATTTTAAAGCGACATGTTAGTTAATGTGCGTCGAATAGCGGCCCGCAGAGGCAGTGTGGCAACAATAAGGAGTTCACTCTTTTGTGTAAATACCTATTTATAAAATTATTAATGAATGCTTGCAGCCATAACGAATACAGTATTCTGAAGTCCTACGCACTTGTTATGGATTTATGTAGGGGTACAGTAATCTGGCCACGATTACCCTTATGTGATAGCAAATAATTAGGTGACCGCATGTTCAGATTGAAGATAAGAATAATTACTACACAAGATGTATTAAGTTCTACAGAAAAATTTCATTTTTGAAAATCTATTCTACTTTGGTTAGGAAGTAGGTATCAGAGAGAATATGCACCTGACAATCTGAGAAGTTTAAGGCATGCTTTTGGATTACAATATAGAACGTGGAGCATTATTAATGCTTCATTTTTTAGTTATTCAGTTTCTACGCTTGGCAAATTGCAGATCGGCATGTGTAGTTAGTCATATTATGTTAGATCGATAAGTATTCCTAGCAGTGCAAAGTATGTTAATAAAAAAACAAGTCTTTTCACTATAATATCGAGAGGACCACTTAAAAGTTCAAATCTGAAACATACAAGTTTCCATGAATAATGTGATATAATACAATGCGTTAAAACCCCACCATCGTTTTTATATATTTTTTTCATTTATCCGGTCTAGATATTCTTTTTTCCCTCAATTAAGCTCCATAGCCACTCCATAATCTTAATCTCTTAACCACGAAATCTTACCTATTGAATTACTCAATCTTAATTTTGCCTGCTTATTTGCTACTTCAGGGTTTGTCGTTGAAGTTACGTTCATTGAGCACGACACCTCGAAGACTCGAGGCAGTACCTGCGACAGCGATCGTGGCTGGACTTGGCGTCACCCCCTCAACGACGAGCAATGCAGTTGCTGTTTCCACATCTACCGCAGCTTCTGCTGTCCCTGCCGTAGGTTGAACACATTCTGTATACTACTTGTACATGTACAAATTGCTATGTTTTATATACTTTGTATAAACAACGAGTCGAATGTGGGCAGATTAACCAGCGCACATTTATGTAGCCATCGGTGCAAAAGTGTACGAAGCTTGGAAGCAATGATAAAATCTACAAACGAAGTGGAGAAGATTGGGTTTTTAGAATCAATTTTTTTTTCAGAGTGAAAGACTTAATGTGATATTAATCATTAGTTAGCATCTTACAACTTCTTGTTTAGCAGAACATGAGGTTGGGTAGAATAAATCTGCATCACTCTTATTTGTGATTCGCTTTATGATTTCCTCTCGCGCGATGTAGTTTCTGAAGACTATGCGCTTATGTCGTGTATATTAGTATTGTGTCTCCTTCTGAGTATAATAGAGCGATTGAATTTATCATGCATGACGGCAAAATAGGATTATCGTAAATTATTGTTAAAATGCCCACAATTAAGACACTAATAAATGCAGATCTAATCCAAGAAAATGCGCAATTACTTCTGACCGCATGCCGCTCTTGGAAATCTCAACTCCAACTCACAATTTTGCCGCCGGCGTGGCGATCTCCTTATTCGACTGTCGTATTTGATACAGAAGATTACTGCTAGTGACTGGGTGTCAGCTAATTCGCTGTTCGAGTCACCCTATCTCCGACATAATAATGAGATTTTTGTAGAGTTCATCAACCATGATGTGGACATAGAACAACTGATACAACAGGTATAAACTAATTATGTACATTACGATTCATTGTTGAACAGCTAATCGGAACAGGCTGTGATGTTGGAGCGCTGCGTGTCTGGAAACGCAAATAAGAATAAGAATATTATCTCATCTCCTTAGATTAGAGACCCTCACTCGTAATGGGAATCAAAAAAATGCCATATGACCACAAAGTATCTACACACGGAGCGGGGCAAAAGTCTCTTGACAAACTGAGAAGTAGTCACCCGATAGTTTGGGAGTCTTCACTTAATTTAACGTTTTTACTGCTGCTTTTAATACTTTTTACTTTCTTGCTGCTTAAATAAATGTGAGATGGAGACTTCCAACCTATCAAGTGTCTTTTCTTAGATTATTAGAAGATTTTTCTTATGTTTGGCCAACCGTTATATTTTATCAAAGCCCGGCAAGATGTATAGAAGAAACGTAAAAACATTATAGAGTAACCCTGAGCCCTTCTGTTCTGTCGTTCTTCAAGAAATTACAGAATAATATAATTCTTAGTTGAATCGCTATTTCTAAAATACATTATCTAATTGTTACTTTCGTAAAGATGATAACAGTGAGGGTAACATATGCTCTTTTCAGTCATCGCATTCGGCCACAGGTGCGGCCACTGAAACAGCGATACCCAAAATCAGTGCTGAGGAACTTGAACTTTCAAAGTTGGCTGAAAGCTTGAACTCGGAGATCCTCGAAGCCACTGGATCATTCGCCGAACTTGGTCTCGGCGGATGGAGTCCCTCGGGCCTCCTGCAGACTTTTCTCTACACTGTTAACTCCTATGGTCAGATTCTATGTCTTTGGAAACCTATGTCTTGTTAATCAACAGCGGTAAACGTTATTAGTTATCACTCTTAGATAATTATAAAGGCTATTAAAGACACCTAAACTTTTATATGCTACAAATCTAAAGTGTTTAATCATAATCCACGTTAATTGTTTCGACGGATCGGAGCATATATTGAAGCAGGATATTTGGCGCTGTCCATAATAGCGCAAAGGATAAAAATACATTAGTATGCATAGATTGTATATAAGCATTATGTTTATTATTGATATAATTTTTCTGCAGGAAAGCTAAGAATTGAAGCGCACTTATTGAATAAATGAATTCAAGTTCATTTCGATGAACTCATCGATAACAATAAAGCAATTTTTTAGTGACGACGGCCTGTGATTTGATCACTTCTATAGGACTGCCTTGGTGGATGACAATTGCGGCAACGACGCTGACTTTCAAGTTGATTTTATTTCCTTTGACTATTCGAAGTCAGAAGTACGCCATCCGAATGAACAATCATCTGCCAGAGCTGCAAGAGATTCAGCAGCGTCAGCAAATAGCTAGGCAGGAAGGCAACAATCTGGAACTGTGGAAGTAAGAAACTGCAGCTGGTATAATAACGAGAAAATAATAGATATTAAGATATGTGTATTCAATGTTGTATCGTCTTTACTCATACTTTGAGCAAAATGTTATCCGGCGCCTGTACGGTACCGGATATTAAATATAGATATTAAGACAGGCTATTAAAGATATAGGCTATTAAATGCAGGTTTTAACAAATAAGAAACATTGTGCCTACTACACCTAGGCTTCGGGTGTTCTCGCATTCGTTGCATTTGAGGGATTGTTACCCTGTAAATAAGAAATTTATTGTGGAAACGAAGAGATTATTATAGGGCTTCATCCAAGGTTTGCATAACAGTAAGAACAGCACTTCCATGAAATTTTGAGATTTTTTAGACATTTAGGGTATAATAATGGTAATTAATTTATTAGTGCATATATACATATAAAATTGAATTGAAATGAAAAGATGATTGAGCCAGAGTATAAGTCAGACGTGGTTGAACGAGATTACTACAACAAGGTACCACGGTTAGTACACTAAAGTAACTACACTGTGCATCTCTAAGTTATCTGATATGTAGCCAGTCATTAAAATGGCATTATAAGATGCGGCCAATGGACCACTGGGAGGAACTAACGAGTCGGTTTAGTAATAATAATAATAATATGGGCATTGACATAAACATGCATGGCTAAACCAGATAACTATAAAGCTTCTGATACAGCTGTGGCGAGTCTCCCTCTAAAACCCTGATACGCTGCTTTTTGGGCAGAATTGCGAAAGGGTTTTTTCGGGAATATTCATACATACAGGAGAGCAAACTGTTGATCCCTTTAGAGCACATTAGTTTACCAAGTTAAGCTATTCGTTGCTCTTGATCTCTTACTTGGCCCTATATAGTTCTGTTTGTGATCGTATTGGAGTAGTTAACATTATCGCATTGATGGAATAGGCGGCAGCGCCGAGGCCTTGGAACCAGAAGGTCTTCGGTTGTAATCTGCTAAGTGTTGTTATAAGCGGTGTTGTACTTAATTTGTTATTTAAATAGATTCTTATGCTCTTTCTAACTTTCTACTAATTAATTCAGGGCGAGTAATGATTATGCTGTCTTCCTAAAGGAAAAAAATATCAACCCGTTAAAAGGCATGATCAACATGGCTGTACAGGTGAGTGAGTTATCTCGGTAAAGTTTACATAATTGGCTTTATTCAGGTACCAGTAGGTATAGATTAGGTCTGCCTTGCGTATCGGTCGATATGGATAATTTGCCTGTACATTTCGCTGAAGTCACCGGTGAGTTGTCTTGAGCATAGCGCAACTATGTGAATGGAAAAGAGTACTTTTGTTCGTAGTCGTGTATTAGTATTGTTGATCTATTAAATGACAAAAGACAAAGCTTCTGGGCAAATGTTTACAGGCAACGTTAATAAGTCAGGATGAAATAAACGCAAACATAACATGTAGATCTATTTGTGTACCTACTCAATAAATAAGGTGAATATATGGCGTTTATGCATATAGATATATAGCATCATTTACCACTATGATTAATTAAAAATAGCCAATATTGGCGGCATTTAATGGTCATACATTCATTGTCCCATGGATTTCCAAACCTAGTCGTTACTGCGATGCAATACAACAGATTGGTCAATTTGAAAAACAAGCGAAGCACAATGGGATTTATTAGCGGTGGTCGTTTTGAATCTAATGCTTCGAGTTAGTTCTACGTCCGCCGCTATTTTTCAGTTTACAATAAACTTTCTTTGCGCCTTGTGTGTTAGATTACGCCAGATCTAAACCGTGAGGTATTACCGTCCTGGAGGGGAGCCACAGTATTAGCGGGCTTCAGTCTCCAGCTGGAACCCGCAAGAAGAAGGCTTACGTGGCGCAGCATAAGCTTCGACATTAAGTACTTAATTTCATGGTTCTTCTCATCAGTCATTGGCTATTCAGTATACTTTTGAAATGCCGTGGTAACATCAAGCTAAAATGACCATTTGTTGACGGTGAAATAAAAACCAGCGATGGCCAAGTATTTGTGGTTACCATGGAAACATATTTAAAAAGATGCGCAGTAGCTACCTAGATCACGGCCCCCAATAACGTCTGGTACTGCTTAACATGATTCCAATGTTGGCATTATTCGTCTAATGTAAGGTTAAATCGTGTAGGGATTGAGTTCGATTCAGTCATAATGTTTTCTGCATGCTTCTAATCGAAAATACTTACATAGATTTTTTTGGAACCCGTGAACTTACCGATTATACAACTTAGACTTCAATACTGCTTTGATATTCCTCTGATTTTATGGAATTCTCATACACGAAGCTTTGGATTTCGGGGCCTTATGCCTTGTTTCGGGGCTGATTCTGATATTACCTCACGTACATACACAGACTTGCACAGCACTTGCACCACGATATGGTGCCTATGCTACTTCGTGAATCTATAGCGCGTTCTAAATAATATCGAGTGGCGGCGGAAATACTAAGAAATGTGAAATGATGTTTTCAATCAAGTGTCCTCTCAATGTGTGCTTTTTCTTTGCTTTTTGTACGATTCTGGCAATTTTCTCAGGGTCCCGTCTTCATTTCATTTTTCTTCGCTTTAAAAGGCATGGCCAACTTGCCCCTGAATTCTATGAAAACTGGGGGAATGTTTTGGTTTACTGACCTCACCGTCCCAGACCCGTTCTACGCGTTGCCAGTATTGACCAGCCTGACTCTCTTTGCAACCCTGAAGGTATGGAATTATCTAAAAACGCTAATGCTTCTAGGTGAATCTGGCTAAGCATGAGTAATATACGACGATATTAATTGTATTTATTCCAGTTAGACTTGTCGAATAAGTCAGCTATATGCAAAATTAATATGCTAGATTTTATTCGAAGGAGGCACATATCCACTGATCGGTTTTATAATGCTCTCTGGTTATTTATCTTTCCAAAATGAACGAATGCGCAATATTATTTCATCTGAGTGTTGAACATAATTACTTGTTTAGAAGCATTAACCCGGTCGGGATACTAGGACATTTCTGTCTGATTTAAAAATTATTTGCAAATAAAACTATGTACAATATAAATGTACTTGTAAATATGATAACAAGTTTCATTATTACGATCATCCTAATTACAACTACTATTGAGATGAATATATTGTAACAGGAAAAACCCGATCCTAGAACGACATATCTAAAAATATTTCGAAACTTCATTCTAGTGCAATAGATTTGTACACGCATCAATTTTTACAATTTCTTAGGGAAATGGGCGAACTTAGTACCATAAGAAAACATAATCATATGCCAACTCATTTAGGCAGTCAACTCCACATAGTTAAGCTTGGACGCGAAGGCTACTGTGTCGGACATTATGAAATAAGGATATAATTATTAAAGATTAATACTTATAATCACAAGCATTATCAGTGGATTTTCTAATAGCAAAGATATTCAAGAGGACCGCGCGCAGCCGTTCGAAAATGTGAAGACAGGATAGGTATTCTACGTGAGGAAATGATAAGCAAATCGGTAGAGCTTTAAGTATCGAACCAGGCGATTTCGATTGTAAAAACTAAGGTAAACACTGGATGCTCTCATTGGCAGTTATCGTAGAGTCATCAGAAATGTTTTTACAACGAAGATTATTTACGATGTTTGATACCAAAGTTTAATAAAATACTTTTTTTTCGTGTATAAAAGAACTGAGGGATCTCTATATTTGCCTACAAAATAACTATATACATCTTATTCACCATGTGGATGAAGAAAATTTAAACACGGCTTATTAGCCTTTTTTGTAGGGCATTTTCATCTAGAAAGCATCTAATGGAGAACGTTTCCCTCAAACGGGTGAGCATCTCTTCATTTTCAGCTAGGTGCAGACAGTGGCGTGCGTCTTGACAACATGAAATGGGGTCGATACGTTCTCGGAGCTATACCCGTTATTCTGCTTCCTTTTACAATGAATTTCCCGGCGGCCGTCGTCTGCTATTGGTCAACATCCAATCTCTTTACACTTGGCCAGGTGTGATTTTTGTGTTAGTTACAACATAGATAGAAGTATACAAACATACTAATTCGACCATAAAATAACTATATTGGATGTACGAATAATTTGGTTCCTAACATAAGCATAGATACGCTTATCTATTACGTTTTTTGAACAGGCGTTCTGAAAACATCTGAAATATTCTTTCTTTTTATAAAATTATATTATTAACTTTAGCCTATATAACGTTCAACTGGATGAGGTAACGTTTATTTTTATTTACGATTTATATATATAACTATACATGAATATGAAGTCAATATACCGGTTCGATTTTTGCTGCGTATAATAAAGGTAGTGACCGAGTTGCCAGTCAAATATTTATTCATACATTAAATCACGATAAATCAGTTTCAAATTTTTAAAGTATCGACCTAAGGACCTACACGGAATAAGAGAACAATCTAATCCGAAGAGCCTAGCACTGAACGTTTGAAAAATAATTCTGTCTGCTGGTTAAGTCGCTTTCTCAGTTGAAAGGTTGAACAGTCGTAATAATAACATTTTGTTAATAATAATAGTAATTATTGTTATTATTATATCATACGTAGCATAAATAAGTTCATCACTTTCTCATATGTATACACTACGACCTTCAAATGATCTCCCTTGTCTTCGATATGTATTATTATTAATGAGAAAATGATTAACGGATTTTACGCTCTTAGTTTGAATAAAACACCGCATACACTTAGATCGCAGTGCGGCAGTAAGCAAATGAGAGAATACCTGCAATCGCATACGTGTGCTGTGAAGTGGATAAGCTAACCTAACTAAAAAGTTTTCTGTTCTATCAATGCTGATTGATTCTAGCAAAAAGCGGGAGTGATGCGTTTCGAGTTAGAAGTTTTTATTTTGAGTTTTACATTTGTTGGTACCGTCTTAGTTAACTATTACTCCAGAGATATGGCGACTCCTTTAACCACGAAACGAAGTGTGTCTGTATACGGTTTCGAATCCAGAGCACTTGACGTGTCCCTACGTCTAATAGGTTAACACGTTACCACTGCACCAGTACAGAGAGGTTTGACAATTCTACGCGCGACGATTTGGAAAAAAACGCGCCACGTTGTGTCGCTAGTAGCAGAAGACAAAGAAAAGGCAACCTTAAGTTACTTTAATTTATTCATTTTGCATTTCAGGTAGCCGTCCTGAGGATTCCTGCTGTCCGTCAGCGGTTGGATCTTCCGAAACTCGTGCGTCACAATAGAGAAAATTTGACTTTTGGGAAAAAAAATTTCGCTGATAGTGTCAGAGAGGCGTTTCAGCAGCAAAAACGAACCCGGATGGTTAGAGAACTCGAACGACAGGACGAAATCCGCTTTAAACAGGCTGGGATAGGTCCTATGGTTAAGACATACAAAGATGATCCGACAAAAGCCAAGGCGGGGATGGTTGCGCAGGCAAACAAGCGTTAAGACCTCTAACATTTTCAGGCAACCATGTATGTACATTGTAATGATCGCATAGACAAATACCCTTGTGACCTGGCTCGTAAGGGTGCAGCTGAGCTAATAAAACGAAGGGAATAATGAGCTTAGCTCGACTGTTCACCTCTATAACGGTTTGTCCGTAATTGATTGTCTGCGTGGAGGAACAGGTTACAACGAAATGGAGTTTGGAAATAAATGTAAATCTTTCGACCTCTTGTCGGTGTTGTTCCCGTGTGAATTATTCAGGCGTGCAGCGAGCAAGGAAAACGTCACAAAGCTAAAGGCTGTACATACTGCAAGGATAAGAAGTGCATTCGTTATGCACGTCGATTTTAAAAGATCGAAAAACAGTAGAAAATAAAGAAAGGAACAGTTGTATTCATAAAAGGGCCACAAAAAGCGTGTTTTATTATTCAAAGAAGCTTCTGTACCTGTATTTAGGTTATGCATTAATGAAAGCGATAGCCGTGGCGTGCTAACAAAGTTACATTTTCTTCAGCAAACATTTTACCTTGCGTTGCGAAATTGTTACTAAATGTTTATCAGATTACATGAATAAAAAGATTATTTTTATACGTATGACCGTCTAACTCTGTTTCTGTTAGTAATTGCAACCGTCGGTCCAATCAAAAACGCTCAATTCTACTAAGAAAAGGAACCGCAGGTAGTTACCGATAGTGACTAAGTTTGCTAGCGAGCTTCAAATATAATGGCTTTTCCCCTCAGCCCACGATTTTAGAGCTCCGCTCTACCTCAGTAGTCTATTCTATGAGAGACCTATTGAGCATTCACTGAATGCTCATTCACTTTTGCGTTCCTTGTACCTGTTCCCATGTTCAAGTCAATGGTTTCTCCTGTAGCGCATTGACCTGCGATACTGATGCGACACTGAATGGACTTCTCATTGAATTACCGAAGCCTTTGGAGCGCTGTCGGATGCATCGTATTTGAGTTCGGACCTCTGCTACATCGGCTCTATCCTGACACTGATTTTCAACACCCTCTTCGCTTTGTGGCTCATAAGCCTTTCTTTAGCCACCACATGGTTCTTTTTGCTCTAGTGGATGCTGCAGTACGCTTTTGTCATGGTCTTTTATCGCCCATCTTTTTAGCTAGAGACACCAAAAGATTTGGTTAGGTCGCTTGGGATGGGTTGGGGCGGCAAGAGTGCCTGTGGTGGTTGATTCAGCTAGCGGCTGGTTCTGTTTCTACACATCTCGATCTGCAGCACACGCTCGCAGACAAGCGTTGGCTAGTGAGTGGACGGGCAGTGAGAGCTTGATCGTTTTCGTGGGATCTCGATGATTTTGGGTTCGATGGGACGATCGTTTGGGTACGCTCCGTCTTCGGATTCGGGTGTGGATCCGCTATTCGCATGTCGTCTGTTTGGATATCGAGGGTTGTCTGATGAGGACGAAAAAGTTCGGCTAGGTTTAGCTTCAGATCATTGCCGGAATAACGACCGAGACAGAAGAATTAGTAACAACAACAATAACAGAGGTGGGCAAGAAACATACATGGGCAAGTACATACTGAAAACGATGCTATGCGAAGTAAGGATGCGATTTCTTCGGCATTCAGTGTGAAAGAAGGATATGTAATTGAATAATGAGGACCGTGAATATTTCTTGCACATTGAAAAGTTGCAATAATTGCGTGACATCAAGAAAGTGCCCAAAAGCGGTCATAACTGTAGGCGCTCGAGTGTCAACAAGAGATAATCAAGGCTAAACGTTGGGTGGATAATAAAGTGGCAATAATTGTGAGCCTGATGTTCATAAAGTACAATTTCGACAGTACAGATGAGTGGGAATAGGCGTATTTATTCGAAAAAAAAATAGTCTTAATAAGTTGTTGCAAATAACATCCGTGTTTATTCCAAGAATACCTCGAACTACCTGTTCAGTTGGATTTAAGTGACGATAATGCTGAACATAATCTGGGTCTAGTTGCTCGCGAATTTCAACGAAACAATACATGTCGCATTGAGGACAAGGACTTATACAACGTCTCCAATTTAGCAAACCATACATTTGATGTTACTCGTTGTTGAGAGAGTTAGGGTACTCACATAATATACTGGCTGAGACTTGATAGTTAAAAGTATTTACTAGTTGGTGAGGTACCATGGCCCCGACAGGCGCTGGTGCTCTGGGACCTCCGTATCGGCTATATTTCAATGAAGATGAAACAAGGTCAAGAGGGAACGAAGATGGCAAAAACTGCACAAACGTCAGTTCCAAGGAATCGTTTCTTGACCTAGTAGAAAAACGCTCGAAGATAGTGGCTCGCGCGCGAAGTCACGGTCAACCACAAAAATACGTATCGCTCGTGAATGAGCAAGATACTGGTACCGACGAAGAAGAAACTGTATTCTACGAGAACAATAACATTAGCATTCATGCAAACGGTAACTCAAATATAAATCCTCAAGGTGAGTCTTGCTTAATACCCGAACAGCGTATGTAGAGTAGAAAAAAATTAAACTGTTTAAACCTTAGCATTAATAGGAATGCTGATTCAGGCACCAAAGACACGGCTTCCGGAAATCTCGACCCACATGACACAATCTATTTGTAGAGGCAAGGAAGAACGTCGTAACGTTAGATGTTAATTAGATGACTGAATAGTTGGGATCTTCAAAAAATTATTTTCATTTTCGGTTATTCTTTATATTTACTTCAGAGTCAGTGTCAATTCATCAATTTGGCTTCAACGAAAAACATTTGGGAACACTTTTTCGAAAAAGTGCGTGATTACGCAACTTGACGATTTTGCCCTCTATTTAACATAACGTCTCCCGACCATTTCGACCTCTTAGACTCCCTTGGTAGTTGGCATTGATAACTATTTGAACGCAACCAAAAAGCGTTGGCGGCGCTCTCCTGGACGAACTGGACCATGCGTCTGTTCACTCCATATTTCGAACGTAAACTCTGCTTCATCATTAAGCGTCTCTAAGTTTCGCATGCAAACAAGTTTTTACGTACCCCATTTCAGACACGCATATGAAAATACGTCGGTGCATCAGTAAAAATAAGACAGAGTATCTTGCCGAAACGTATACGCCACTAGCTGATGCCAAGAGACCGTTATCCTTGGTTCCACTATTAACAGGTCCATATTTATAATTTTTAACTTGCTTATTATTATAGAAAACATTAAACCCGAGAAATGAGTTTATCATCTCTTTTAAGTAAATAATAATAAAGATCTATCTAGGAAGTGAAAGCAGTGCGTTTTCATGGCGGGTGCTATTAGAAAGTATTTGTTGCGACAGCGTGGTTGTTGCGTTTAGTGACTTGTTAGGTTTTAATAAAGTTTTATTATTTAGTAACTTCTTGTTGTCTCTCCGTGTTCAGGTTTATTCTTACTTCAATAACCAGAAGGTAACAGACCGCACTATATTGGAGCGTTGATGGCACATATGCAAAACGAGGGACAATACAATTTTTTATTTACCCAGACCGATATATTTAAACGATAATCCTCTTACGGGAGCTTGCTAAACTTGTCTGTTTTTGTCGCATAAGAATGTCCTGTTCGAGAAATATATTAAGCTCGTTGCACAGGAGCGCTCGTCATATTGGCAGCAACATAACTCAATTGATTACAAACAGAAAGACTATATTCAATACTAACGTCATAACCCGGTTGAAGTACGGCTTAGTTATGATTTAATTTGCTTAATTGTTTATACTTAGCGTTGTCCCCCGTTAAAACGCATGACTCTATTTTCTTCTCAGCTGACCCCGGCCCCAGGAAGTTTTTGATCGAGTGTAGCATTTCTAGAGCGGCTGTTAAGGTTTGCAAACCGGAAATTTGACAGCTTCAGAGGCTCTAACTTTGTGCAACTGCTACTAGTTCAAGAATATTAATCAAACAGAACCTTCTAGGGCTTTTCATATTTCTCCGTGGAAGAATCATCATTGCGCAACTTATGCGTACGTTGGTTTTGAAGGTACAGGGATTACCAAAAACGTGTCAGAAAAGCATCAAGGCTACAGGAGCATCAAAACTCACGAACAGTACTGTGTATTATGCTTGTGGGTTTCTATCTATAATGACCTATCTGTTCTGTCCAATGAAAAAGTTATGCGTAGGAGACGGCAAAAGTAATTCAGCTTTAGTGTAAGCTTGCTTATGTCAGGGTGACTTCAATATTTGATGGTTTAAAGCTATCCATGTATTCTTATGACATGAGCTACGCGTTCTATATTAACGATGTTCGTGTCTGAGAAGGGCTTCAATGGCAAGATTATTCAGTCCAAACGATATGTTATTTCGGACAAGCCTATTAATTTTTATTGTTATTTCTTAAAAACATGTGTATCGCAAATTGAAATCAACTGTCTAATTAGCTCCAATTAGCTACATTTACACATATGTTGGTATTTTACAAACTTGCAGGACATGTACGACGAGAACAAGGAGAATCCATAACTGCGGACGTCTTCAAAAACCGCTCGACATCAAAGCACCCTTCAATTTTCTCTTTTCGGCGTTATTTGATAGCCATTTGTTTGCTTTGTATCGCTTTCTTAGGTCTGTATTTTACATTACACCATGATGGCTTGGATCTTCGCACAGCAGTGGGATTACCGGCATACTTCAACATTACATATCGCATTGTAAGTACCTCATTGCATTCATCGTTATATTTCTGGTACAAAGACTTTTTTGGTGAAGTCGATCCCTTTGCGAACTTCGCGTACACACATGTACCTAAATCGTTTGCTAGAAATAATTCAAACACTCATTTTTTGAACCACTGCCTCAGCAGCTCACCGTTTCCGAACATTTGTGAACTCGACGCATTGTTTAAAGTATCTTGTGGTTTCCATTTGATAGAAAGAGATATTCATGTTAAGGATGGACGGAATTTTGGCTAATTCCTGTACGATCCCACCCTGTATGCCCTCTATTGGCCACACTCTTCTGAGGTCAACTAGAATCAATTAAAGTTGTTTACGTTTGCGTTTACTGAAAGGTGATTGGAGGATTGCAAGTAGATACCAATCTCGCCACGCTGCAGCTGGTCAACAATACTCGCGCCTTGTTCTTTTCTGCTGGAAATACCATTGTATGTGCAAGAATCGATGCCGACCACCTCGTTTGGAAGCGCACCCTGATCCACAAGGTAGCCCAGACCTATGAGCCTTAAAAAGTATTTGTTTATTAAAACGAGTCTGACACTTGTGTTCGGAAAAAAAATAGTCTTTTAGAGTACCAACGTACTGTAAAGGTTAACAATAGTCGAGTTTATGAAAATAGTGTATCTTCATAACAAAACTTTGAGAGAAGCAACAATACAAAGAAAAAAAACAAACAACATCCATATGAGGCTGTGAAACATTCTGTTAGATTTTGGCTTACTCATTTCTAGTATACGATTTCCTTTGAGGGAAAGTATATAGTAACTTCGCTAAGTACAAATTGTAATGTCCACAGGTCGAATACGTGCAATGTAATGATGCCGTTTGCGTCTTCTACGGCAATAGAACGATAACTGCTTTAGAGCCGAACAATGGGGGATTTCTATGGACATCGAGGGTGAAAGCGCGTCCCTTTCTCATGACAACCTCGTGGGGGAGTCGAATTGTGGTGTTTCACAACGAGTACATGATTATTTATCGTCAGGTGACAAGAAAATTTCAAAAATATTTATAAGCTGTTTCACTATACTGACAGTGTATATCGACGTCAAATTTCTATTATACTGTTCGAAGCAAGCAAACACCCTAAAACTTAGAACAAATCTAAGGACCATTCCTCTTACAGGATACTGGCAGCTCGATGACTCATTTTCGAATTAAGAACTGCTCGCGGATTAACTATATTCAGCCGATTGGTGTCCGCCTCGCCGTATTCTGTCAGCACAACATCAACCTTTCGAGTGAGCTAATTATCATCTTCAAAGTGTACGCAATATTACAGTCCTTACGTAAAGAGAAACTCAGTTCTGTTAAATCGAACTTGATTATATGTTTTTAATTTGCAGGCATTTCATTGTACATCATTCCGAAATCGGTGTTGCTCCACTTCACACCACAAACGCAAGATAAACCGATTTCAGCTGATTTCGTCGGATACTTCAAGGTACTATATGCGGCAGAACGTGATCGCGCAGTAGCAAAATACTTGCTACTTTGCTCATATTGTTTTGGTTCGACACCGTTCGTAGATATGCTTCATTTTGTGCTGGATGATAACACTGCTTAGTGTCCATACCGGACAGAAAACATCAATCATTCCTGTAGACCGTACAGTGTGGTCATGCAGGACGACTATTCGTGGTGCTTGTACTTGTGAAAACTACAATCCTTATCAACTCGCTTTTCTGTGGCGTCATTTCCTGTGAAGAGCTGTTCCTGTGAATTTCACTCATGGCTCTCATAAAATCATAGTTATAGATAGGCTTCTCTAATATTCACCTAGCGCAAGGGTAAGAATACGATTATAGCACTATCCACTGGATACTAATCTTCGTAGGAATTGAGCTTAACAGTTAGATTTTATTATTAAATCATAATTTTCAATATTTATCTGTTGACACTCTTTCCTTCAACGTCATTTCTGCCTGACGGGTTCCTCTCGTAGTTGCCGGTTCGTGTACACACTTACAATGATACGGTCCTGTACATTTTACATGACCGAGGCGTTGTTTCAACGCTAAGCGTGACCGAACGTCGCGTAGAGGACATCCTTAATATATCTGCCGATGTTCGTGAGGTTCTGCCGATCAATTGTACGCATACACTCGTTCAGACTCCGAGTCAGCTATTGATTTACAGTGAACGTGGTGCCGTTTGGCGGAAACCCATTGTCGATGAACATATCACCTATATACGAAGGTGAGTTCTGCCTTTTCTAAAATCAAGTAATATTAGATATACTACTCAAAAGAGAATATATTTACATTATATATATATATATATATATATAATGTAAATACCGTAAATGGAAGCTACAAGATGTAGTATTCAATGATTCGAAAATTCGGTCGAATATATCCTACAAGTTTGTGTGTTGTAACTTCTTGTTCGTTCATACATAATAATTTTACTAATTGCAGGTATTACCAGTATATATTGCAGTAATTCCTGCAATTAGTAAAATTATTATGTATGAACGAACAAGAAGTTACAACACACAAACTTGTAGGATATATTCGATCGAATTTTCGAATCATTGAATACTACATCTTGTAGCTTCCATCTACGGTATTTACTACGCTTAAAATAGAAAGATATCAAAGTGAAAGGTGACGTGAAGAAAAACTTTTGTCTTGCTTACAGACTCAGTCACAATTTGATCCTGCTGAAAAAAAATCTTAACCAACTTGCGATTCTTGACATCGCCCTCATAAAAGAGTTTAAGGTTGACTTTGGAAGCTATCAAGGTATGCAGCGTTTGGCCATACTTGATTATTGTTAATTTTTTTAGCGTTACAATTTGATTCTTCACCTGTATAATCATCTCGATGTTTCTATATATTCTTTATTCTACTCCATTCAAAGAAGTTCTTTAAACTCTGTAATATGAATTTTGCATGCGATTGCAGAGCTGCTTTTGGTCGAGGGCAAAGACCACACATTATTTACAGCGAGCGTGGCCCAACACAACGCCACAATCATTCGAACCATTCGATACCATGACTAGGTATCGGTTTGCAACTGTATTTCATTAAAAAGCGTGCACCTGATAGACTGTCTGGGAACTGCGTCAAGGAATCTAACGATCTGGAGACCTTCTAGCAGTTCCAAAAGCTGGCCTCGACCCTTCCGAAAATGCCAAACATTAACATGGTATATATATATATATACATAAATGAGAATTTTCTGGTATTTTATCACCTTAATTAATGCCATCGTCTATCAAACACTTTCTAACTGAACTGTTCTCTAATGTACAACCAGAGATGGTTTTCAATCTGACACGTGTGCAAATGGCGTAGGTATATGCTGTTTAGGAGATTTGAGATAACAAAATCCTATTTGTTTGATTCGTTACTTGCCGTTGAGTAATACCCCAAACTTTACTTTGTCTTTGATATCAAGTTGTGGTAATGGCGATTCAGAATTAGTAAATATTAAAAAATTACGCTTGGTTGTGCCGTAAATATACTCTAGGCTTATTGTGGAGTGTGTGTAAAGTTCGGTTTCAAAAATATATGCATTTATCTTATAAAAATATAGCTAAATTAAGTTTATTAGGCTTATTGACGTCAAATAGGGTAATTGACTCAAGATGCTAGAGAAATATCTTCAGATACCAATTGCTGTTCCTCTGTGTTATATGGTTTCACGTCTTAAATATGACTGCGTAGCTGTGACTTCAAATTGTATTATATAAGGAAAGAGATAAAGACCACAAGCTAATGTCATTTTCCGGATGAAAGTCCAAAGATAACATACAGTTACATCTAAAGATGTTACCGGCTTAGCCAAACAACTATCATGGTAAGGAATGCAATTCCATAGTCAACAAGTATTATTCTATATGAGTACGTGCATCTACTAGACTACCATTCTTCCCAAACAGATTAATTAGTTTATTAGTTAGTAAGTGGATTGAATAGTGGAATGTCTGAATAATGAATCTCCATTTTAGAATTATTTAGTAATTTGAGCTCATATGCACTATGTGCAGGATTGTGCCATATCCTAAAAAAACAATACATATTATCAACCAAACATTTAAACATGTCATTTTAGACATAAAATAAATGTGACTTTGATCATTATAGGAAGCCGAGATGTTTTACTGTTACCTTGTAGTAAACATGAACATTTTTAATCTTATATTGAAGACCTAATTGCTCTCGGGTTTCACTTTTCAACGTAATTATTGTTCTTTAGTTCATCGTCATTGGATCTTTAAGGATTTTTAGTTTATCATCATAAGCTTGAACAATTTTAGAAATGGATAAGCTGGAGAATTGATCGATGCCGCTAGAGTCGATTGGGTATTGACGATTCATACCTTGTAACCCATAAAGATGATAGCGGTATCATTGAAATGACACCATTGCTGTGAACCATGAAATATTAAGGACGACTAAAAGGTACCAAGACAAAATAAGTAGCTATGGTAGCCTCGAATGGTCTTAATCTTGTTAGCTAATGCTTAATGGAGTTTGCAACCGTAGCAAAGACGAATTAAGATTTTGATGGTAATTTTAACAAGACTAATTTTAGAAACAACTGAATATTTTATATACAAAAAAGGGATTGACTGATAATACCGATCAATACAATTAGACAGCTAACTTTTATTATTTGTTATGCCAATTGTAGCAACGAAAATAAATAGATACAGAAAGACATTTCTTCTTGTAACAGTTCTATTTTTTAACGATGTTGTATTAGCAACATGAGAATTTCAAGCTAACAGTTGATACATTCGGTTTAAAACAATGGGTTCAACTTTCCAATATAGATTTAAAAATCAACGTATTTACATTAGAATGTTTCCCTACTGGCTACTTTGTGGCTTTGTATACAAATATATTCTAAGAGCATATATTTATGCTCCCAGACATCTGCATAATTTGCTTTTTCTAGTGTTAGCATTTGCCTCAACAGTATTTAGTACTATTGCTGTCAACTAACAGTAGTTCGTTTAACATTCGAGTCGCATCCATTCAGGTACTGACCTCGTCTGAGCTTCTTTAGCTCATCTCAGATATTATTTCGTTTGTTTATGCCCTATTGGCTTAACTTGTCTGTGCACATTTTGAGCTTACTCTGTTCGTAGAAGATTCAACTTTGATTGGCTAAAGTGGGCTCAATAACGGAGAACAGGTGGATACTGTTTAGCTCTGGAGCGCTCGACTCCGTGGTGGTGGCGCGGTAAAGAATTTGGCTAATACACTGAGCAATACGAGAAATGGTCAAGTCTGAAACCGGCCATAAACAGACAATTCATTTCGACCTGTAGAAACCACCAGCCGCCTGCATCAATGTTTACTGAAAATAAGGGCATCGAACGTGAAACTCGAAGCATCTATTTATTTGTTTTGTAGGTTTTAAACGTCCCGCTTTTCCTAACTTCCGCACTCTCTCGTTTTTCTCGCACCCAATTCGCTCAGTCGCCCTTTCTCTCTTAATTGGTGGCGCTTGCCCATTAGCCGCTTGCTCGATGCGAATCGCCCGGTCGCCTTTCACAATGCATTCACCCAGAGTATACGTCGCATTCTGTCCGCAACTCCATATTTATCAGGGGAACAGAGAGTAGTGAGCTGCAAAAGGATCGTGATGGGTCTCGCGCTCGAATCGGCAGTGGTTGTCTGAAGCGTTGTGCTGCCGTAGGTTTTCTGGGGGTTCGCCTAGTGAATTAGCCGAGCGTCGAGCGTTCTCCCCTGAATCTCTGCGGGGCGGCGAGCTTCAACGACGAGAGACAGAAACACTCCCGAAGTTGAAGAAGAACAAGTCCTAGAGGGTTGCTGGCGGCAGCCGCTGCATCCGACGACAACTGTATCTGCCTGCGTATGACTGAGAGCGTATGAGAGTGTGTATGACGGTGTGTGTGTGTGTGTCTGAGGCTGTGTGTGTGCGAGTGTGTGTGTACGGTGTATTATAGGCAGTAGCGACCAGTAGTATTCGGTCAGGCAAAGGATCCGCAACAATCAGTGAGTGCGAGTCCAGTTGTCGGTCATGGACGACGACTACGGCCCTATACCGGATACCGAAAGTGGACCGGATTATGCTGCAGGCGACAAGAAATAATCGAGCTGACCCGGCCGCCGGGCGTAGCCGATCACTCAGAGATCAGTCAAATAGTTTTCGACCGGAGAAGAAAAAGAGCTCTTTGCTCTGCTAGTGGTGCTGGACAAGTCGTGGCTAACAACAGCGGCAATACCCGCAGTAGTTGAAATAATGGAAGTGACGGCTGCACTAGACCGCCAATCACTTCGTAATGATAGCGGTGCATATCTGTCATTCTAACAATGGTGAAAAATGTTCGGGACCGCTAGTCAGGAAACTGCCGAAACGGACACGAAACCTCTGGTCATTGATTCACCATTATCTACTGCGCGCTGTGTTTGTCTCGTTCAGTAGTCGGCCAGTTGGTCGAATTTCTCCGGTAATACCTGTAGTCGGCTGATATTTACTTATCAATACTATACTATTAGCACTGCAAGCGGTGATAGTTACACCAGAAGCCCGAACAAAATTCCAGATGAAAGCCAGTGGTCTGTTCTCGGTTTGATTAGCAGCTTGATTCGACGCTAATTTATCTCTTGGTTTTTGTCTGTTGTCATTCTCGTATGTCGATTCCGTTACTAGTTTTTCGTAGGCGGATCAGTTCCTAGTGAATACAGGATATCCGTTAGATCTACCGTATGTGGCAGCTCCGGCAGCACCACCAGTGAGTTCTTGTCACTCCACTCTCACATGTCAGAGCATAGAAACGGATATAGTGGAAATCACGTAATGATCGTGGACTTCAGAACTTCGCTTTGGCTTTTACATAGCATATTGTTCGAGTCGTAGGCTGTGCTTGATTTGGATAGGTTGCTTTCCCTATAAAATACAGAAAAGAGATTACTGTCTGACGTTTGTGTATGCGCGATTTGAATAGCGGCAGCGACAGTACGGATAGCTGGAGCGTGGTCAACGGTGGAAGTCGGAGCAAAACGGAGGAAGTCGCTATCATTAATAATTAAAGTGAAACGAAATGCAAATAAATGGTTGCAGATTGAAAGAGTAGTGTGAATAAAATAGCGGGTGACGAAGACGTCCATATGAATGTGCTCACTGTGGGTACAGCGAGTGTCGTAGCAGAAGTAACACAAAATAGCGGCAGCAGCAACAGTAACAATAACGACGGCTGTATGTGACACACTTTGAAGTGAAGGAAAATTCGAAAGAACCACTTTCGCGCGGTCAGTCGGCCAATTTCATGATATCGGGTGCACTTCGGACGAGTGGTGTGTGACTAGCTATAGGTGAAGGACACTTCCGTGTGGCAATAGGTTTTAGGAGGGTTCTTATACCATCAGAATAAGGGTCACTAGAGAAGAATGAATAGTTGAGGGGAACACGTGTCGAAATTTGTGCACACACTTGGAAATTTGAAAAGTACGTTCCGGCCCCTTCAACCACTAGTGTAAGAGAAACGAAACGCAAGTTACGAGAAAAACCGAAAGAGAAAACGAAACATTCAGCTAGAGAAAAATACAGGGTATAAGTATACATATAAAGGCCATTGTAATTCTTAGTTATGCCATCTGGAGGCATTTTTGGTGTCCAGATATTTGGTGACTGTCTGCGCCATGCTCAGATGGGTGACACCGTCAACTCAACCGATATACCCTTAGTGTAACAAGAATTGTCAACGATGTGATATAGTGTTACTCCTAGAAATGATGGAACGAGTTGGAATACCCGTTTGTTTTAGATGTCTGCTGTTCTACGGAGAAATATGTGTCTATACCGAAGAGGAATCATGGGGCACAAACTGTTCTTAGAAAAGTTGAAAACACGAATTGACCGTTTCCTAAACGTCGTCTCCGACTACAAATGCAAATGAGAAGCGTTAGCGCTCGTATGAATACCAGTTAGACAGCTCACTGTATTCATATCGAGAGGGCCATATTATGGAAACAGGATTAGCGTCGTGAAAACAATTCTCTCCGTCGAGCAATGCAAAAAATAGGTCCCATTACCGTTCAGCGGTATCTAAACAGTGGAGTTTGGCTTTCGTTGCTCAAGAGGGTTTCGTACGGCTAAGGATTACGACATAAAGATGAAAATCGTTTTGAAACCTGTATCTTTTTGTTGAGGCCGAGAAAAATTCTTGACTACATGCCTGTGCAGTTGACTACGCGTATATGTCGTGTTGCTGCGGAACCATCCGTCGAACCTGTGCGAACAGTGTCGGAGACTAGGGCATCATAACAAAAATGACGACAAGGTGAATTATCAACCCGAGCCACATCCTCTCTATTCGGGACAACTCGACCTTGCGACGAACCGTGTATATATATATAGTTTTAGGTATTACCAGGACGCACACCAGCCGTGATCACGGCAGCTGGCGGGCCAACCACAATGTGGAACATGATCTGTGACGTGATGCCGACCATCTCCGAGGACCGCAGCAGTTGCGGCCCTCCTGGTCCTAGCGGTGGCGGGGGGAACTGCTCCGGCGAAGAGAATGAATCCAGTAACATTGAACAACTTATGGTCACCATGCTGGATGATCGAGAAAAATTGATGGAGAATATACGTGAAACACAGGTAAGCATGCAGATAAAGTAAAAAGATGGTGTTTGGGGAAACTCGAAATATATTTATACATAAAAATCCAAAAACTTATTGATGTTATTTGAAGCTGTAAGTTTGCTTACTATAACTTGTTGTTTTATTTGTTTATAGTTGTTTTTCAGTTTGTGATTTGAAGAAATTGCACAGGTTTTGTCTTATTGTTTTGCCTATTATAGCACACTTCATAATTGAAGCATAGTATGATTGGGTTTTAAAAATTTTAAAGTTTGCGTACAATCACGCATGACTATAGATGCTGATGACTGATTAGATTAGAAGCAATTCTGAAAAGATAAGTTATTAGCGCCGGGCGTTGAATTTATTGTTGTGGCTTGTTTTGAACTCGGGGGCTATGTAGATATCTATTCGTGGGTGCACATCTGGTAGGTATTCATTTGCTGCGAGATAATTGAGTTTAGGTTAGTACACGAAAATTCTGGATCTGTTTGTGGCTGTGTTAGTTAACACTGAGAGTGCTGCTTGTTTGTATCGTATTTAATCCTCGTCTTTAATTATGATCACTTTAATCCAATACAATAATATCAGTTTTTTTTTCATATTATATGTTCTAATGTTGGTAGCAGTTACCACTGACTAGATCTTTCAGCCCTTTGTCGTTGTTAAGTGCATGAAAATAAACAGAACATCACACCGCCTAGTTTTCGGGATGCATTGTTACGTTGGATTAAGCCCATGTCTTAATATGTGCCACAGTCCATGTGCTTCAAACGAAATTTCGTGCATTACTTTTTACTATAATAGTGCATAGCACGTGCGAAACCAACCTTGACGGGGTGTTTGTCATATCTGGCATGCGGTTATTCGCTAATCCTGGTCAAAACCGACAGCCAGTTTTCCTTCCACAAAACAACAATCTCGTCATGGCGAGCAACGAAGCGTCGTCTTTGGAATTTGAACGAAGCTCAACTTTTATCCAGTCTTCATGCGGTGGACGAGAGCCCACCAAGATCATACATTTCTTGGGATTCGACCGCGTTTCGCGCCAAAAGAAGCAGCGTCCTGCATAGCACAACGGAAAATATACGGTGGAGAAAAAATAGTGCGGACTCCAAAGTTAATCGCGGCCGTCTAAAAATGCATTTTTAGTGGTGCTTTTTGTCAGTCAGGACGTTAGTGAAAAAAGTTGATACGGGTAAGCGTATAATATAACGGATTATTCACGAGGTCCCCAAGTATACATCATAAGTCATAAAAGTAAAATAAATACTCTCTAAAAACGATAAAAACCAAAAAAAGCCATCCGTGTTATTTGCTGCTCGTTTATTTTAGGAATAAGTCAGTAAGTTGTCCTGAATTTTTCTTATACGAGAAATTCTCTATCCTCTCTGCACAAATGATCGCTAGCTTGCTTACGACTCAGAGGACGTGCCCTTATGAATAGAAGCAAATTGTTCGCTAAAATTAACGTTCCGTGTGTGGTGTCTAGTAAAGGAGACGTTACGGCGTAATGTTTCTTGCAGAAAGGCGAACGCATCATTAAAGAACTTTATCTGCATGTTCTGCAATCAATGTACCAATGTATGTGCAACTATACCTGAAGTGTCTAAAGAAAAACCATATGACCTTTAACGAGATGGTGCACCGGCTTATATAAGCCGATTGATGCAGGGTTCGCTGCTTCAAAATACGAGTACATCCTGGGATGAGCACATGTGAATGCCAAACAGTTTATACTTGAACCCGTTAAATTGTCATGTGTCTTGTGCTCAGCTTATTGCTGAACTGCATTTACTGCGAGTATATTACCACTGGTAGCTTTAGCTGTATGATGTGATCGCACCGAGCACCAAATCATACTGGCCTAGACAAATGCTAATTCTGAAAAACACCCAACCTGGGCCTGATCTGTCATCAAAAGGTGAAGGTTCACTGAGGAGAAACTCTCCAAACTTTTTTGCCTGAACATCACAAACACGATTTATTGATTAGAAATAGATTACAAAATATCAAGGCAAGTCAAAGATAAAAAGCTGTTTCCTCGGTACGTGAGAGTAACTTCGTAATTCAAAACGTTTTTCGGCTTACATTTTTTATTGAAATTACAAGTTTTATTGAAACCAAGAAGAAAGAGCATTAATGCTCGATAACCATTTTGTTAGACGGTCCGCCATATATGAGCGAAGCAAAGGTCAAAATTATTGAATATCATTGACCGTGGATTTTACAGCTTGGATATTTATTTGTCAAGACAGCAAGCAACGTTTCATCATTAAGAGACATGTCGCGCCTCACAGTACGGCTAACTGCTTTTTAGCCAAAAATCTAACCATCGGGGCCATCACTTGAACAATCTCAAACGATGTTAGCATTTAGCTATGAGCTCCTAAGTGGGATGTCTAAAAACCCACTGTACTCAGCGACAGCAGTACAGCACAGTAAAGCGTTTACGCAGATCTATGTGTACACAATGTGTAATGTTGAGATGACTCATTCAGTATTTTACATTAGTCAGTCACAAAATAGTGAATATATTGTGTCGTTTATGGCAAGATAGAAATTATACTAGCGATGCGTTATAGTTTACCATATTATCATCATTAAGCTGATTTTCACCAGTAACCATCAGATCATATCAGTGTGTAACAGAGTCAAAACGATAATGGCCATTATAACTTATTTTTATTTGTTCCCTAGGAGACCTTCTTGCTGGTTGCATCTATACGGCGAAATACTATCCTTCGCTTAGCCGTTAGATATGCTAAAGTTTACATAACGTAACATCAGGCAAGCGTGTTGTTGATAACTTTAATGGTACAGGGAATGTTCAGTAGTCGTTTAAGCTGCGATAGGTAGAAAAAAATAGTTTCCGCTATGGCTATTCTATAAACTAGCAAACTAACGATTTCCTTATCGTTATTGACGAATTCACAATAAAACCGTCCTCGCTTCAAGTAACTATGTTTTTAAGCTAATCCCTACTTCCACTAATTGTGCTTTTGGAAAGTCATAAAGCTGTGAGAGATATAGTTCAATATTTGTAAAAAAAAAAAAGCTATACAATATTTTCTAGAAGCATTTCTAAAGTTCAGACGAATCGACGGAAATTGGGTCGCGATCTTTAAAGCCGATCGTAAACCAATACGAGCCACCCGATTGTATATATATATATATATATATATATACATATATGAAAAAAAATGCCACACCAGGACTTTTGAGGGACTGTTCAGTTTGCTGGCATTATTTTTATTATTAAAACTCTATTACACTATATAGCTACTAACTATATCAACTCTTATTCCATTGTCAACACCTACGTTGTAAATGTCATTTCGGAAAGCCTCGAGCTGGCCTTGATTATCTTGTAAATGGATGTATGCAAAGCGTTCAACAATAATGCGACGATTATTATCAGACGACATATCGGCTCATTGTTATCCGTGGCTGTATTGGGAATTTTTGATAATCGACTGATTTGATCGGTACTTTATCAAGGCAATAGTTACTCAGGCGACGGAATTTCTTAATACCTGACTCACTAGCAGGTCTGCTTTAGAGTTCACCTATCTTGTTGAATATGCGACCATAACGGACAGAGTTCGGGCTTTGGCGAGGCAAAACTCAGCAAATAAGTGAAAAAAATAAATGGGACCCTTTTATTCTGATATAGAGCTACATTAAGCCTAGGAGTGTTTAGTAAATTGCAACATGAGAGGGACTTTTTTTTTATGAAATCGCTTATTGGGCTAAGATCTGTTTAAACAAACTTTTGAAGTTTTTTGAAGTCCGAAACATGTTAAAGAAACAAAGATATGACAAAATGTAATAAAAATTTTACAATATCTCTTTCTAAGACATCTTTAAAAAGTCTTTCTTCAACTTTTAAAAAATTATTTTCTTTACTCACACAAATTGCGCAATATTCGATTGATGCCTAAGTGTAATAATAATAGGCGTTTTTGCTTACTCCTTCCTTTATCCTGTTTTTTATTTACTCACCCTCAAGTTTTATATGCTGTTAAGGAAACTCTTTTGCTTCATAAAATTGTTGTCAACGGATATTTTGTGCAAGTCGCAAGATTCTCCCTTAAACTCGACTAATGGATATATTGAACCGTGAGAAACGGCATTTTCGACCTTTTCATTCATTTTTATAGAAGTAAAAAAATCGGCGAAACAATCCGGGACAAATGTAGCGTGTAGACGACACTCAAAAGAGACCTGCTAATTTAAGATATAACGTTGCCTGCAAGTTAAAGGGCTCACTTCACTCGACTTTTCAGGTTTAACGGGGATCTTCTTGGGCTATTTTTAATGAGAGCTAATTGTTAAATTGGCCTAAATTTCTTAGCTATCGAGCCGTAATTTTACAGGGAACAAATATTTTAAATAACTCCCATAAACTTTTTTATGATCCGAGGAAATGACGCAAACAGGCTTGTGGAAAAAAGATTAAGTTTTTTAGCTTTATTTGAAATCATCGACCATTAGCTAACAAAGACTTAGAAAAAGAACGTAGTACGCAAAAATTGCGATTATTTATGCGTCAACGAAACATATATATGCGGAAAAACAACGGCTTTTTTCTTACTTTTTCGGCCAAACCGATTCACGACCCGTTCCTAAGAAGATTCGTGCTATGCACAGGTTTTGGCGGCGTACAGTTCAAATGCTATGACTTATTATACCGGAAACAGCACAGTTACCCGCAGTTGTCATTGTCGAAAGCGTCCTGCCTCGACCATTTTGCGTAAATATTTTCCTTTGCGGACGAAAGTTTTACACAAAAATTGAGACTCCTTATGTGTGTTTCTCACAAACAAAACATTAATTTCCTGGAAAAACAGTTACTGTAGTAATCGCATTGCTCTGCACAGTTCTAAATGAGATCATAAATGGGAATATTTATTGCAATTTCGTACTTCTTAATTGGCATTAATAATAGTCTTCTTCCTCGTACAGTTGTCTAGTAAATAGGAAAGTCTGGTCGTGATAGCCACAGTACGTAAAAACGTTACATGAACTACTTGCGAATGGATGAAAATTGGTTTATTAGCAGCCATGTGGCCATAACAGGCGCTATCATTATTGCACTATGTTCATATGCGCTTGATTAGGTGTCGTTGTTGAACAGGGCGTTATGGCATCCATCGAGTTGAAATTAAGGCATCTGCCTTTGGTATCCTACACGAATGAGAAATAGCTGATAAGAAGGCATTATAACTTGTATATTGATTCTATTATTATTATTATTATGAACAGTATTTTATATTATAATCAGTACTGTGGCTTTTATCCAAAAAGGACACCCGTCAAATGAAATAAAAAACCAATTTTACCTCATTGCTAGTAATATGCCAGTAGTGCGCCGTTCCTTTGGGCGAAAAACCACCGGTAGCATTAAGTTTGCAAGTTGATTGCAGTGCCGCTACCGTGTATGCGAGTCTTACGAGTAAATTTCTTTGCAGACCAGATGGAAAAAGTTATGTTCTGGAATATAGGAAGTAGGGTAAAAAAAAACCAAAAGGCCTGGCCCGGGTCTAAAAATACGCTTTTGTCAACCAGGCGACGATGCCACGCAAACCGAGAGAGTTTGCTCGAACTATTCGCTATAGACGGGATAGTTAGTAAACGCTTTTTAGTTAAATAAATCTCAGATAAAAAAAAATCGTTGCTATTGCCTATTATCATTACCTGTAACCAGATAGATATTTGCATGTTGCTAAGCTGATTACGATTTAACATTATATACTGTATTAGATACAATTGTTGAACTAATATAAACTTTGAAACATTTGAGCTGCTCTAGGATAGCCCATGTGATAATGCGATGGATATTATGTCTGTCTACTAAACCTAGGAACACTCGTAGGTACTAGGTATACTTCAGGTTCAAAACTGGATGTAGACACACTCCGCTTCTTTATAGAGCCAGCCATTTGAAGCAGTGATTAACTAAGGCAATAGCCGCCCGGCGTAAAATTTCAAACATTTTTACGATCTTGAATGGGCTCACCTTTGTTAAGGGGCTAGCTATCTTATAACCTCAATTAGGGTAATACCAGACTCAAAACACATACCTCATAGATACTCTTAAGTGTAATGCGCTGTATTAGACATAGTTGCTGTGTTGGGTTCAAGTTTTCTTATGTGTATATTGTAAATAGTGGTGTTTGTCTACAATGTGTATCTATGTGAAGTCAGATGAGGGCCGACTTTGATCCACCTACGTCGGCTGTTGCTGAAACGAACATGAATGAAGAGAGCAACTTAGTCACGTGCAGGTCATTTTTTCTTTTACTTCTAGGTGCCTAGGGTACCTTACCATTCCCGACCCTTGACTTTCTCTGAACACTTTCACTACGAATGTGCGTTGCCTTGTCCTAGATCCAGACAGGTCCTACATTCCGATATATAAATTCAACTATTTGCACATTGAATAGCGGGAGTGATTCTTTTGACATGAGCTTCCTAATTGATGCAAACGGATGCATTGCAGTACTGATCACATATACGAGTTTCCGGTGGTCGTGAGAATGCCCAAGAAATGAGACGGCTGACAGACATCGTGTAGAGGCCCAAACGGGATGAATGAACACAGCACAGCTCGTCACACGAGACAGATTAGACACTGGCTAGGTAGACATACGAGCGGCCTTAAAAACTGCCGTCACATCCGTAAGTGGAAACAATAAAATGACGACGTGGGTATTTTAACCGAGAGAACTGCCAGAGCCCGAATATGCAGCAGAGTCTGTTCCTGCCTCTAAGAAAACAATATTTTGTTGTTGTTATTATTGCGATTACCTTGTTGATC
>NW_019213315.1:0-30924 GCF_002532875.2 Varroa jacobsoni | reverse complement strand
ATATGTACTCATATGAAATCAACTATTTCGAAATTAGTATTTTTGCTATAAATGGTTTTTGTTAACATTGAAGTCCAGACTGTTTTCATTATGCGATATACCAGCACACGGCAACGAAAAATTCGTGCAAAAACAAGGTTGATCTCGTTAACTTTTTCTATACGGAACTGATTTACAAGCACAGGATTAGCTGAAACTTCCTTGACTCGCATGCTGTTGGCCGTTGCTAGCTTTCCCCGTACACTGAAGGTAACGGGGCACTTCGTAGAACCAGTCCATCTATATCTGGAATGCCATAATCATTCTAGATTTTACTAAACAGATAAAGAGCGAGAGGCAAACTTCAAGCCTGATTCATACCTATACGCTATGTTTTGTAAAATGACAGAAACCCGAATTCGCGCATCGTAGGAATCGTATCCTTATCACACACTTTGTGTCCATGAATATGCGGAGGCAATATTCAGACGCAAATGTATTATCTATGCCTTGTTTCATATTCAATCATAACCGAAGTCGTAATAGATGTACTAAGAACTTGTTATGACTGTAGAAAAAAAATCTTAAAATCAAATCGTTTCTGTGAACAGTGTTTTCCGCATGAGCTTGTTCGCTGCAGACGCTTCGCGCACATGCCACCCTCCGCCACCATCCAGGATTATCTGTAGAAGATGAAAAGGATGATTTTGTGACCGAGATATAGTAACATTTCATGAAGTTGATTCAGCTTATGAAACGACTTGAATGATCAGCCCATATCTGCCTTCGGTTGCTAAACTCAATGTTCTATTATTATTCTTATTATTATTATTATGTAGCCGCATCCGACTGAGTGCAAAAAATTGGAAGCAAAATTCTGTAGCATAAACACATGTAATAATAGAAAATCTGATGCATTTGATGGTTTGAGCGAGTATGTAATTCCGGAATGCCAATTCCGTCAATCAGGACACCAGGTCGTGTGTTGGTACGAAACGTAAAATACGAATACAGATTAAAGGAGTGACACTGATGATAATAATAATAATAATAATAATGTTTTGAAGATCCACTACTAAATAATCAGTGACAAAATAAGATTGTTCGAAAGAGGCCAAAAAAAATAGCTGATCTTGTCTTATATTCTTATATGGTGCGTGAGGTTCCATCGTAATGAACACTGGATAGTTTATAACTTAAAAATGCAAGCCCATAAACCTAGATTGGCTATATAATGTTTTTCATTTACAACACACGCATCTGAATACGACAATTTTATTGACAATGATTTTTTTGTTGGTAGTCGTTATATTCCATCACTAACACGGTTTTTAAAAGTACACGCTACCCTTCAGCAATTTTTAGTCCAAAAGACATAAAGGAGCCAATGGTATGCTGCCATGTTGCACGATTAAATCTTCTAGAACTACAAAAATCACGACTCTTATGGCAGTGGTCGGTCCGTCTAAGTCCTTACCGTTTTTGGCAATGAACAGATTGTCATTGCCGCGCACTGCGTAATGATTAATAAATGTGCTATATATTGTAGTATACATCTTTGATATCTGGTACTTTGTTTCACGACGTGGGAAGGCTTACTGCTGAACCGCCGCAACGATTCGTACCGGTAACACGCGGTTATCAAGACCGATGTTTGTTCCTAAGTGTTTTTAGCTACAGTCTGTTTATCATCTGGGGCGACTTGATATACGATAACTACAAGACGATATTAGAACAGACGTATAACCATAAGCTAGAATTTGTGGTCTTTTTGGACTTTTTTGACTAATATTATTATTATTCACTTTGAATTTATTCTTTCTTGGTCAGTCAACTGCTGCGTAGCTGAGCTGTGCCTTAATTCAAACCTAACCAGTTGTTCTTATTGCTGGCTGTTTTCTCAGTCGATTTTCAACAGTAATTTCTATCGAATATGGGCGGACCCGGAACGTTCTCATCATCAAGAGCTCAAGATAGGTCAGGCCAAGTTCTTTCATCTCGCCATTTCTCTTTTGTGTGCCGCTTTTGACTCTATGCTGAAGCTGTATCTGGCAACGCTTTCCACAACGTACTCTCGACGCTTGTTTCGATCATCGAATATGCGAATCTGAGGCCGTCAGGGACAGAAAACAGAGATCCAACGGCCGGCGCAGGAATTGAACGCCATAGCGTACTTACTATCGTTGGCGCATTTCGCACGAGCAGAACAGGCGAAAGCGGGTCTGCTCGCTAGCGGCACCGATACTGGATGTATGCCTTGATGTAATAAACCCGGTTCCGGATGGATCTGTCAATAAAGCGCGGTTCTTTTGCTATTGCTGCTTTTGTTGTTGCTGCTGTCAAATCCGCCCCCGCAGTGGACTGATAGTGTATGAGCGACCGCGCGCTGTTCGACTTGAAGATGATATGAAGAAAAGGCAGATGTGGCCCGTATCTGCTAACATCTCGGACTTGTGGGCATGTCACGATTACCAGCACTTCTAATAATAATAATCGTAACGCTGATGATGGCGGTGATCATGACATTACTAATGGTGACAATTATGATGACCAAACCATAGACGATGTAGAGTTAAAATTGTCTGCTCTGTTCTCGTCTCGTAAAAAAACGACGACGCATAATTACGAAAACGCCAAAAGGCGACGCGAATGAAACAAAAATACATGGATATATGTATTATATCAGGAGAATCCGTTCGCAACGAACAAGCTGCGCCTAGTAACTTACTTTTATGTAAACGTTATTAAATGGTTCCACAGTTCGTGTTACGGAGGTTGCAAATTATTTGTTTGTTAAAGAAAAAGGTCATGAGTAAGCTGATTGAAGGTAGAGTTTTTCCAAAACTGAAAACTAACTTTGTTTCCGGTAACTCATGTAAATTAGCAGGGTAAGCAAAACAGACCGACGGAGAAGCCGTTAGTTATCTGGCTAAAAATCTGTCTCGTCCACACGTTGACATATTGAGGCTAGAAAAATACTATAATTCCCTTTCGGTAGTTTTACACTGGGTTCTATATGTGTTAAAAAAAAAACAAAAGCTTTTTTATTTGTTGCTCTAGAAGTAACTGAGCTGAGAAAAAAAAGCAAATCAAAGTACATCTTATTACACAATGTTTAATATATAGGCTTTTAGGATTGACGTAAAAAATCACTACGGAGTTACCGTTTCAATTTTTTTATAGTGGAATGATATCAGTTCGAATACTCGTGAGAGCCTGATGAGCGTGTCCTTTTTTTTTTATATATACGAACTTGTCTAGGGTACTACAGCATCTTGTTGATGAAATATTACCCTAGCGATCTTCGAAGGGGAAGACATTTAGCACTTTATTGCTTTTGCTAGGTAGAGAAGGCTTCTGGGTGGTCGTTACCCCGTTTCTAAAAATTTAATCATCTTTTACAGCTAGCCGAGATGTCATGCCCCCCGGTAGGTAATAGCATACACAATTATATAGTTTCAGTTGTATAAATCAGGATGATAAATTTGTTTGCCTGCTGCATTTGACGACTTCCCCACACTTGCTAAAACTCTAAAACATGCGCCAATTCACCGAGTCACAAAATCAGTTTGCCTACTGTCGATCTAGGCATCCGCAAACGCGTTTTACCAAAGCTAGCGAAGATTTCAGGATGTTAAATCTGAACGCAGATGGCTTATTATTCCTTTGCGGATAGATTCTGTTGCTAGTCTGTCGTTGTCCGTCCTAGCTTTAGGCCAAACTTGATCTATATATTATTACCTTTAAAGTCAAAAATAGTAACGGGTCCTGCAAGAAGCGCATGCAGGTATTGGGTATCACGTTCACAAAAGCAAAATGGTGGGAAAAGACTTTGTGGTGGAGCGTATGGGAAGGAATACATGTAGCGCCGCCGTGCAAGTCAAAGCGGTAAAGTATCGCGAAGGGAACATGTTGCCATTAATGAAGCGCAATGTTGGACGAGGTCGAGATCTATTCGCTTTGATTGCGTTATGACTAACGTGTTAAACAGAACGATTGATTAAGTAGCGGTGATCGAAAAAATTAAGCGATTTCGGGTAATTTTAATGATGTGCTAGATATGTGTTATTCAGAAGGTGACGAAGTCAAGTAGGGATGTCTGTTATACATACAGTTGTTTTGCGTCTATACACTCTAGCTTCCTTGAACATTTTCGAACGGGCGCTTAATTCGGAGGCATAAACGAGGATAGTTTTTGATTGGTGACTCAAAAGATGGTTCGGGTTCGAAATTGATCTTCGTCGCTATAAAAACATCTTTGTCGGGGCCACGTACATTAGTATTGCTATTATTATTATTATGGCTGCATATGAGCGATGCGATTGCAAAGAAGCAGGTTTATTTTTAACGTAGAAGCATGTTTTTCGTTCGAAAGTCGGATCGGTTGAAGCAACAGTTTCTGTTCTGTTAGCGAAGAGCTCAGGGATAGATTGACAATGGATTGAAGGCACCGTACATATGATCCGACCGAGTCTCTGACAGCAATACTGTATATGTATATCAACAAGCTACTAAGAAAAAAATCGGTCGTTTCTATTGTCATTCCTGTAACCTGTACCTGTATGTATTTTTGTTATACTATATACATTTTGATAAATATCGTCATCACTGCCGTCGGCTGCACGAACGTTTCCTCGTTCGTAAAACCGAAGCAGGGCAAACAGTGTTTATTCGTTGCCAGAGTTGATGGGGGAAGATACCTAATCTCATTTTGATAGAATTCACCGCTAGATTAATGATTCAGAGTCAGGGAAGATGAGTTTTATTGGTTATTTACGATTAATCCTGTCCGCCCATCCTTAGTTTCACCGCAATAGAGAGTCCTCAGTTATTGATTGGTACTGGTACGAAGATAGCCAGTTGGTTTTGACAGCAATCGGCGCATCGCCAGGCCCCACGGACCATCTGGGTTGGTTCTGTAAAGCTTCCTTGTTTATATCATAGCTAGCGACCCAATATGGCAGGTTATGCATTTGTGAGTCTTTATCCGCCATTGTGACATGCGTAGATCAAGAAAGAACTGTCTGATGTATGAATGGTCAGATATATTCCCTCCTTTAAACGCTCGAGTGGAATGAGAATACGTAGTTAAGTTATCCTACTGGGTCAATTGGGTCAAATATATGATAGCGCTTAAGTTGCCGAATTAAAAAACTGCAGCGAGAACAATTGTGTATGACGTTAATCAGTGTAGAGAGTAAAAGACCCCGTTGCTCATAAAATTAGGCTGAAGCTATTAGAAAGCCATAGCGGATGCTAGTTTAAGTATAGGGCGATACACAAAATAATGAATTTCGGCACGTTGGATCTAATTTTTACTGAAAAGCAGATCGAATTTGGGGATCGTTTTATACGAAATTTGAATATCATATATTTCACTAAACCCATCGAGAGAAGAACAGTTACGACAGTTAACCGCAGGTGAATCGCTGTGCGTCACTGAGGGCCTCGGCTGCTCGGATACAACGAAGCTTGTTTAGGAAATTAATCGTTACCATGTTAACAACAACAAAATTAAAAGAGTTCCTAGTTAGTTTTTTTCGAAATTCACACCATCAATCGTTGGGTTCTTCTTTGGTTTATCAAGCACGGATCGATCTTAGAATCAGAGCTCTGAAAATGCGGGACTCACTCTTTCTAAAGCAAAATTTATCTGTAAACCGCTTCAACATTTGACAACACGCGACGTAAACAATTAGTAAAACTGAATATTTCTGTATGTGATGTCTTAACGTACTTCTTTTATTCGATGATGCTGATAACGAGTTGCGTGCTCATATTGTACTTCAAAAGAGGTAGAGAGTATTAGCGAAACTGGATTAGCTGCAATAAGAGGATTAAGCGGCGATGAACAAAACGATCAAACCTAGCTTGATTGCTTTCCGCTCCTAAGCCTTTACCATTAAGCATCACAGAAGATAAATGTACATCATCCCTAATGACTCTGATTTAGATGGATATGGGCAAGAACGGCAAAATAGCTACAAAAAGCGTTTCGTTCCAGACAGAGGAAGCCCTCCGTTCATTCTGGGCTACGTTTTAACATGGATTTTTAACATTGAAATTTGATGTTCTGTACCGTTGACACACTACATTTTTTTAACTACGATGTGTGGCAATCAGGACCAAGTTGGGCCGTCTGTGTTGATCTGCTGGTAAAAACATCAAAAGTCTCTACCCTGCCGATAAATGGCTGGTGAATGATGACTGAGAAGCAACTTTCAGTTGAACGCAACGAGGAATGATGGATTCAATGCCACCATGGGTCACACTGCATTACCACTTTGCTTGGCGCACCATCTGCGCGTATCGATCAGGCAAACATAAGCCTATCATAGCTCTAACACTGTTTACATTTCAGCTAGCCCCCTTTGCCTGTTCTGCATTGATTAAGAAGACACGTACAAATTTACCGCATTTACTTTGAAGATAAGACTAGTTAATTCATTGTTTGCTATTTTTTTTCTGAACTTTTGATTATTTAAATCCGTTTCTTCCGATTTATCTGAATCCGCTGCAAATTGGTATCTTCGTAGTTTCCAGTAAAGAGCTATTTTCGTGAATTTTCGCACAAAGATAGTATCGCAAAGTCACTAAAACTATTATTAGCGTTGTATAAAGCCTGTGAACTGAAGTCGTGTATATCGTCACCAATAGATTCTGTCTTATATACATATAATACTGTTATGAATAGACAAAAACCATCCGGGGTTACTTTGGCTTGCATATAAACAAGCCATTCACGACTTTGTTGCGTCGTTATTCTATAGTAACCCACAGCAATGCGCGACCAAAAATCTTCTAATTTTTTTGTAGAACGATTAGACTGAGATAAATAAAACAAGTGATACGCATCGGTGTCTAAACTATCGAAGTACCTCTTCAATAAAAGTCGTGAGAAAATAAAAAAACAAGGAAATAGGTAAAACTAGTGTATCCACCTGTACCAATGAAAATCTAAATTGTGCCTCACAAATGACGAGTAGATTTTATGTAGTATTTTGGTGTTAATATATTATCCAGTTGATGACTGCGGTATATACTTCGGCATAATTTCTCTTTTCTAGAGAGACTAATTGTAGGACGTTTTTAATGCACCTTATTTCGTGTCGACACTAGCGCTGTTCTTGGAATTGAAGAAAAATTAATTATGTGTTTATAACATGCTGATTAATTGATAAATTTCAGTACCTACTCAGTATCTATAGATAGAAAATAAATGCTTTGCGCTTCGTGTCCGATCTTTAGCAAAAAAATTACTACTTCATATAGCTAAAAGCCCCGTCTAGCACGAAACAAACCATGTGTGTATCTATGCCCGCCTTCGATTCCGCATCACATTAAGTTTAGCCGTCGGCAAGCATATTAGCGGTGCGGCATTGTCTGCTATCGGGAATATTCCGAACCTATGGATAGGTATTGTAAGAAAGTTCACCGAAAAGATTGACCATCTTAGCCAGCCGCACAACTCACAAACGGCCTAAGATATCCCCTCCGTTTGTATAGTTCCCGGGGGTGTGTTTCGGCTCGACAATGAAAGACTGTTTTCAGCGTCTCATCTTGCCAATAAGGAGTCGTTTATTGGCCCGTTTGTTTTTATTTGCGCGTCTCTCTACAAATTGCATTGATTACATTAAATTGTCGCCACCGAATACCGTCATTAGTACCTTGTGAATGCATGTTCATATTCGACGATGGGCATTCTCTAAAGCGTTATGCCTGTGCTTGTTTTTCTCGTTTTTCGCCCTCGTGTTATTTATTTATTTGTATCTACGGTCATTCTTACTGTTGCGTCATCAAAAATCGGTGTTGCAGGAGCAACTGAGTCAACATCAACAAAAGATTAGCGACATCACCAAGGAGCGAGATGCTTTGGCACGCCAACTTTCACAAACCATGCCGCAAGACTACACAGTCCTTAGCAAGGAGCTCAATATAGCCCGGGAGCATATGCTCGAAAAGGATGAGGAAATCGCTGGTAAGTCGTCGTTCAGCCTGACCTTTTCTGCATTTGGGCATCTTGGGATCTGCCGTTTGGGCAGAGCGGATGATTAGTTGAAACAACCGGCTTACGGATAACGAAAAAATTAAAAACCGTTAGACCTAGTTCGTCAAAGATGTTTGCAAAGCGATGGAACTTTATTGTTATTTTTAACACCACGTTCTAGCTTTTTAACCTTCCTCATAATTTAATTTATTGCAATAATACACTTTATACTTTTGCTGAAACAATCGATTTTTTTTCTCCGTACAGAAATGCGTGGCAACAAACATTAGCCACGTTACTAGGTGCTGATTGGCCTTACTCACAATTACTATTAATTTCATATTACTTCTTCATTGCTCATTGTTTGTTATACTGCAAGCTATAATAACGAGTAATTGTTACAAGTCATGATAACGATTTTTTAAGGGCACATAAGTACAAATATATTATAATACAAAATAGCCCGTTGGATATCCTTGTTCCGAAATTATCTGAATCTCAGCTCCTGACTGGAAGAAAGCGAAAATTCAAATTGTGCTTCCGATTAAATGCATTCTTCAAAGCATTGCTTCTTCTTGTATTATTTATGGGAAACAGGACTCAACAATAGTTGGGTACTACTTGCTTGGATACAGGTCAAGGGTCAACATGCGGCATCTTCGTAGCACTGAATACGCACGGATTGTCATGCTCGTGCTGTCAATAGTGACCACAGCATACGTCGCGTGATATGCAGAAATCACGCTTAAGATCCAAAGCATAGATTCCCATTCTATTTACTGCTTAAAACGATTTGTCGACCAGCATTCCCGATTTAGGCACATGTAATTCAAAGGGTCTGATGCTCCAGCCGATCTTGAAAGTTGGTTGTCATAACATGGCTAACTGATGACGTCCACTAGCTCAGAGGCTTGGCAGTGACCCGAATTGCGGAAAGAAGTTGATTAAAAGGCAGTCCTCCCTTCATTCGAAGTATCGGATGTGACGGGAGAACTTTTTCAACAACAACTAAACTTCACATAAAGTTTAGTTGTTTTACAGTGTCTGAAAAAGTACTACGTTTAGCTAAAGATCTGTTCTGATCTGTAAAGAACGAAAATTGAACTGATTCACAGGTGTCAGTCCACTAAACGTAGTGCCTCGACTACAAACCGTGGGATGAGACCAAAACTCTATAGGCATAATATTGTTTATTTAATCCAAATATACATCCTGTTCAATTAAACCGTCAATCATTTTCAAACATGTGCGGAGCGATTGATTAACTGTTGGTGATATTTAAATGCCGTAAAGACTGTGCCGAACGGGTGGTTAGATACGCGTTTGTTTTGATTTTATCCATGTGCGAGGTTTGCGTTGAAAATAATTCTGTTTCACCATAGCCCTTTTGCGAGAAAGAAAACAGGATGATACGCAACGATGTGTTCGTTTTTGTCCAAAGCCGATTGACTCCATCGATAAACTGGGTTACGCCATCGAGCAGGGTCACATCAGACCATACGCAGTACAGTATTTCGAATGCAATAACTTGTTTTCAATTAGTTAGTGTCCATTTATTTCGAGGCAGTAACACAATCCATACCACGATCTCTGTGCCGTTCCATACGTTCCTTGAACGTCTACGAGAGTCGAATGTTTTGGGTCTCTTTGACTCGTAATCGCAGTGCGAGCTTTCATGAATAGGCGCTCCGTCATGGATCTTCCGGGGTGTTTTTATTTGTCTGTGTAGTTCGAGCTCTGTTTAGTTCATTACGATACAATTGCAACTCTTATGTACGACCTGCTAATGTGTATCAGTAGTTATCGTAACCATAGTAAGCAATTTGGCTGCTTGTCATTGATACCGCTGCAGGCACGAATGCCCGCCTACCTATTTTGTCGACTACGATAGGAGCACTGCTAAACGCCCTCGTCAGAGCCCATTGCTTTTCTCGCTGCTTCGAAGCCACCCGAACAACTTGCAGGTACTTCAAGAGTCTCTATTGAATCAGCCCATCGGATCGACTTAGCCAAGAGGCTGGCCAACGAAACAGCTTCATAGGGCATCGGCTCGATTCGTTCGGCATTTGTGCGTGTTGTTCCCTTTTAACAGTGCGCCCGATTGCTTTATGCTATCGTCCAGCGCGACTGGTCGCCCAATGACGTGTTAACAACAAGCTAGGCGAGACAACTTGTTCGTATTGACAAGGTAAAAAAAGCCCGCCTGCTTTTGTGTGTGTGGTGAGATAATAGTTAGCAATCTCTAGGTTAGGATTGTGTTGACGCTTGGAGCTTGAAGAGGAAAGAGGCTAAAGCAGTTATGTCAGAATTGGTTTGCCGGGCCTTATCTAAAAAATGCAAGCCTTAGAAGGCAATTGCAGCTAAAAACATAAACCACCCCCTCATTACCGTTTTCCGTGTAACTTACGGAACTGACCTACTGGTCATCATAAAGCTCTAGAAATAAGTCTATCATATATTTTCTTCCGGTGTATTTGATCGAGTCCCAATTGAGAATCCAGTTTGTTCTATCTGTTTATAAACAACGTCTACAACAGAGGACGTCAAAGCATATTTCGTTGGTGTTTCTGTTGTGATTCCATTATGAGGCGCCGTCTAGCGGCGATACCATATCGCACACCAACAGAACCTTAGCGCGCCCGCCCCACGGTTTATTCTTAGACGTCAGGACCTTATGAAAACAACGCGTTTGCTACGCTTACTCGTTCGCACCTGCTTGTTGTAGCGTCTTGGCCCGTAACGATTTATTTGTTAGTAATCGAAAACTTGCATTTCAGCAACAGCAGCAGTAACGTACATTGCTAGGGACGGCTAAAACAAGACTTTTAGAAAGACATCGCCCTCAGGCTCCAGCTGTCGGTTCGTCCGCTCACTCACCCGGAGATTAAGGAATATCAGAACGAAATCAATAAACAGCCATTGAGTCACCTCCTTTACTTGAGTATATAAATGGAATTAATGTTGTGTGCTAATAAAAAATTTGTAGGGAGTACTATACATGGGATAATAGGCTTTGAGAAATGCTCACCAGCGCAGGTATTACTAAAAGGTCTCAACACAACTATAGTCTGCAGTCTGTGCCCGGTAGGAACTGATTGTAAGTACACGATTCGTACAAAACGAAGCTAGAATACGCACACAATCAGCTTGAACTCCCGAATCAGGCTAGGTTTTTTAAAGGGGACCGACATCCAATGACAGGCTGCAAGCAGAATTTAACGCTTAGGAATACCTCTTGAGAACAAAAACAAACAACAATCTTTTAAATTTAAGTTAAAAAAAAACGAAAAATTTAACAATATAATAAATAGTAATACAGTAAAGCTTATTAAACTATCCATGAAAGCAGATGGACTTTGAGTACTATCGAATATGTAGTTTTTCGAGAGACTGGAAACCGAACTAGAGGACCCTTCGTCACAAAGCCGTTCTCATCAAGTGGCGGCTGTTTACAATGCAGGCGGTTATCGCGCATTCGGCTGTTGGATATGAAGTACTAGGACAGTTTCTCTCCAAAACGTGATTAAATATGGTTGATAAGTGTTTTGCTCGCTTCAAATATCAGTAGAATAGCCGACAAAAAGTTCGTAGAAAAATTATTAAAATGGTCAAAATGGAACTTTTCGTTTCTGTGTGCGTTATATATATCAAAGCGTTAGCTTGTCGATGCAGGGTCGACGCAAAAAATGCGCACAGGTGGCAGATATGTACTACATATCTAAAAAAAAAAATAAATAAACAAAAATCGATTTAATTACCCGAGATGTTTTTGTTCTTTGGCGAATTGTATTCGCAACAAGCTAATGTGAAGGTGACAAGTTCAACCGAAATTCTAAGTACAGGGCGTCAGAAACGCGGTTTCTCAAAAAGACAAGGAGCATTATAGCTTTATCTGATCATGTGTCGCTTTTTGAAAGATGTACATTTTTGTGTGAATGCTATAGTTAAGCCGACTAACAGGACCCTGCGATACGTAGTCAAGGTCATACCGTTCGAAAGAAAAGGGCGTTTTCTCCTTTTTTCTAGGAAAGAACTGGGATCTCTCTGAGAAAGTGATACATCCAGAATTCAAACTTGTTATTTCATGGGTTATGTTTTTTCACGGTGGTTCGTTCAATTAGCCCAAAAAGGATATGGAGGTTCAATTTCGGCTGGATTATTTATTTTGGGAACAAATAACTCGATTCCGGGTGTCAAAGATGTTCACCTGAGCGTAGTCTCCTATGCACCGTTCTTCGTGTTCCACAAATAATTCGCAGGAAAATAGTGACTGTCTCTATTGCAAAAAGATATCAGTTTAGCACGTAACGCCGGGAGGAGGCAACTTACGAAGGCAGCCAGTGGTCAACGTGTAACAGGTTGGCCATAAGTGGAACACTTCGACAGACCTCTGTATTCGATCATGTTCCGTGATATGATTGCTTCCTTCTGAGAAAGAAGGCAGTCCGCACACTCCTAACCTATTAGATATGTCCCCATGATTGTGCAGGGGCAACGCGTTCGCCCATTAAGCTTAGGGGCGTGTGCTGGTTTAGGTATGAAGCTAGAAACATTTATTTACTTGATTCTACATGAATATTGACGTATCCTAGAAACTCCTCAGACGAAACATAGGGGTTATTATCGACTTGGAAAATGATATTGTTTCACATGTTGGTTTAATACTTGCTTGTTAAGGATGCAGTTTAATTTGAATTCTCCCAGTGAATCTGTTGTTGAATGCGTACTCTAACAAATAACAGGTAAACCATAAAGCGTCCGTACGTAATAATTTGTTCCACCTGCCGGAATAATCTTTTTTTTTTTTTTATTTTATTGGCGCGTGTGTGGTTGTGGTATTACAGAGCTCAAGGCGGAAAGAAATAATACTCGGCTGTTGCTAGAACATCTCGAATGCCTCGTGGCTAGACACGAGCGGTCGCTTCGGATGACCGTAGTAAAGCGACAAACGCAATCATCTGCGGGGGTCAGTTCTGAGGTAGAGGTGCTCAAAGCCCTTAAAAGTCTGTTCGAACATCACAAAGCTCTCGATGAGAAGGTAATTTATGAAATCTTTAATTTAATTTTAATACGTTTATATAATCGTATTAATGATGTTTAATGAGTAATAATCGCTTAGAGTTACTGATTCGTTGGTACTTAGAGATATGCGTTAGACGCGGCAAAGAAAATGTGTCTTTGTTGGAGAAAAGAACGATGTCTGACTAATTCCAGATAACTATTCTCTACCTACACATTAAACGGTAGAAAATATTAGGAACAACTTCGAAGATTCAAGTAGAGTTTCAAACAGTGCTCCATACGATATATGCTAACGATTAAGTCCTACAAAAGGCAGTTGAGATAGCCTTTATGTTAGAGCAACAAATGAGCATTGTTTAGCCCTAGGTTCGAGTTCGTTTAGGTCACTTTTCATGACGTGTATGTAGTATTTTATTCAAATACCGGTAAATTACTTGTTTTTCTCATACTTCGTTGCTTCTTCTCTTTTGCCCGCTGTCTAGGTGAGAGAGCGGCTCCGTGCTGCCCTGGAGCGAGTTTCTCAGCTTGAAGAGGAGCTTGCTCGGTCCGCAGAACAGCTGTCTCAACTATCGAGTCAGGGCAAAAACAATGGCTCACAACAGGGTGGTCCCACTATACAAAGCCATGAGCAGGACGCAGGCTCAAAAGGCCAACAACAACAGCAGGTAACTAATGCGGTCCAGGTTGGTCAAAATAACAATGCAAACGGAAGCAACGTGCAAAACGACGTGCAGGAATTGGAAGCACAACTCGAACGGCAAACTGCAGAGCTAGCTCGCGGCCGAGGTCAGATAGTGGAGCTCAAGGCGAGGTGCCGGGACATTGAAGAAGTATGTAGGAAAATGAGCCTAGACGATACGTAAATAGACGTTTTGTCCTATTTTATGAATGGAGCGTGCAACTCTGGGCATTTATAGTACGTGCATGGGGTACAAAGTGCGATACGGTGCAGCAGTATATGCAGGTTGAACAGGCTAGAAACAGGGTGGAGACGGAGGGATCCAGGCAACGGAACGACGTTGGCGGAGTTGTGATTTTTGAATGAATGCAATTTAGATATCGAATATTTTAAAGGGTCTAAATCAAAAAGTCAGTACAACTGGCAGGCGAACCGAATTAGTCGTTTTTACAATTCACAACAGAGGACGCCTTCGAACAACGGGCCTATTGTCGTCTGAGTTAGTTTCGAAGGTGTCCCATATTTGCCACAAGTTGACATGTTCTTTTTATGTAAGCACAGTTCGGACTCACAGTAATGTAAGGCAGAGCTTAGTTGAATAAAATGGCCGCCTACAATGAGGTTAAGCACGCGGCACGTGCGCAGGTTATAGATAACCAGAAATGGATGGTCTTGAATTAATGTTTCCCTTGTCTGATCCAGAAGTAGAAACTATGCAAAAGACAAATATTGTGATGCTGCCGAATATAAGCAACACATTATCAAAACATAAGAATGTGTGTTACATTGGCGACTACATTGCCACTGCCTTCTTCTTCTTTTCGCTTATAGGTATCATTTTGGCTTCTTTTCCACCTTTCTAGATTTTTCGGTTATGACTTAGTATGCACATGGTTAGATCGACCTGTTGGCTTTGACCTTTGGCCTGTGTGCCAGAGGCCAATGTCTCCACTGGCCTCTGGCACACAGGCTAACTAACGTTGGCCAAGTAGAAATATTATACGTCGGCATAAAGAATTTTTATTGTTCTTCGTTATTTTCGTGCGTTTTCGCTCTATTATTGGTCATCCATATTACCACGTTAGACCGATTAGACATTGGGGTTTCTGATAAATTAAGTCATGCTCAAAATGAGCTTTGACGGAAACGGGTTTTATCAATACATCAAAAACTGGTCGTATACTACTAAAGCTAGCCTCTCTGTCCATGGAACCGGCCAAGGTAAAAGCCACCATCGTTTTCCATCCACTATCTCTAAAATGAGTACGAAAAAAAGTTTCAATGGATGATACCATATGAGATCTATCATACCTCCGCCCTATTCTTGAGGGTAGTATTTGTGGAAAAGGTTGGTATCATTGCAACGCTTTGAGCAAAATTAATTTTATTCTAGCACGTGATTGGTATAGACATCGACCTAGCTTGTTTCTTTACTTCCAAAGACAAAACTATATCGACTGCTGATTAATTTCGGGTTCGACCTAAAAATGCCAGTAGGATTCAAAGATCAATGATGAATTTTCGAATACTTCTTTACTCAACGTCTTCTGCGTTACATCGACGCTACTCCCATCGAACTCGAAGGTGCAAAACCTATCGCTATATTTATACTAGCCAGCTATATACGTTATTACGGCAATGCTTATGCATAAAGAAGAAGAAAATAAAAATCAAGCATTTTCTACCTCTTTCGAAATACGAATAAAGCTCTAATTCTCCTATCATTCTCATAGATGAAATGAATTTCAGCTGTGACGATCGTCGTGTTGTACCCTCTGCTAAGCTGACTCTTCTTGTTCTGTAGTCCTTAACTGGGTCTCACAGCTTGCATGTTATGCTTGAAGTGCCTAAAACCTTACGGCCTAGTAGGTATATAGCTGAAAATAGTGATAATATTTCTATAAGACAGAGAGAAAGTACTACTTCATCAAACCGTGTGACCATAGCGAAGTGCTATCGCTTAACGATATTTGACTTTTGCCAAGAAAATATACCTAGCTAATTTGTTTGAAAAATGAGCCCAGTTAATTATCTTCTGTGAATTCCAGCTGCTTAACTAGTATAATACGTCCTACCTAGTGTGTGGCTGGGTCTCTACATGCTTGGGTTCACCATATATTTGAACAATGGCTTCAACCCGCGTAGTATATTCCTCTTGTAAAGAAGATGCTGCTAAATGCCGGTAGAAAATAATGGAACGATAGTCGAGATCCTATGCAAAAGGGCCGCTCTTAAATGAATTTTCTGAATAGTTGTTCTGTTGCTGGGGATGCTGGCAGTATTGTCACGCCTATGTAAGATGTGTTCCTGTTTCCCTTGTCCCTAATCTCACAATAGACTTCATCCTGTGGCCTGAAGCCGTTGTTTGACACTCATGCTGGTAACATCATTCGGTTCGCTCGGCAGGTTTTACGGGATACGCAGAAAGATCTGCTTCAGATGAAGGAGGAGAACCAGCGGCTGTGCCGTGACCTTGCCGAGAACAACGCCCAAAAAGAGGATCAGGAGGAACGAATTACGACATTGGAGAAGCGTTGCCTTAATGCTCAGAGGGAATCTGTGTCACTGAACGATGTCAAGGAGAAGCTCGAGCATGAGGTCGCTGCGCATCAGGCCCAGCTTCGACTGGCCGAAGAGCGATGTCGGTCCTTGCAGGAACGACTGCAGGTGAGTCGCGATGCATTGATAGATGAACAAAGAATTGGTCGAGGGGTCCGTCTCGAAGACGTAAGAGTTTTTTAACCCTTTAGATGTGCTAGGTATAAATAAAGCGATTTTCGAAGATGTGAAAACAGCTATCTCTATAGCCCTTAACATCGGTCTGTCAGGCCGTGTAGCAGTTCCATTATTCAAAGGTAATATTACTGCAATCAATTGATTTTAATGGCGGAATTTTAAATTCGTTTCAAGAGTTAGCTAAAAAAATTATGTTTCTCTGTATGGAAGTATCATTCCACTATTGCAGTTTATGCTTAGTTGAACTTAGCATTGCATTAAGTCTATTAAGTAAATTAGAGAATGCTGGGCATGGCACTTATGGATAATGGAAGTTAATAATTATCGGAGGGACGCCACCTAAATGACTAGTTTAAGGGGCGCCGATTCGAACCTGTTGCGCATATGCACGCAGGAGGTGTTGCAGAAGCTCGATTTTATATGAAGACGTTATCGCATTTTCGGGATGGTCCACTTTAGTCCGTGAACAAAGAAAGGGAGAAAGTTTCCCTGTTTCTACAACCAAGCAGCATAACAAAAAAAACGACAATAATCCGTCTAGCAACATTTAGAATAATCGAACAGTTGTATGAAGTGAAAAAAATTATTTTAAAGTGAATCTATTTCCAAAACATTTAATACAGACTGAACTACAATACTACGCAATACTAATCTCATTTTCTTACTCGTCCCAGTTCTCGTGTCTCAATATCTTAAATCTTTTCCTTTCATCCGTTACCATCTACCACTCCATCGATCATCCGATCTCGGACTGGATCAGGTGGCAGAAGAAAAGCTGTTGTCCGCTGCTGCGCGCGAAGAGAAATTGATCGAGGAGGTAGCTGCGGCCACCGCCGCTGTCGAGGCAGCCCAGGCTCAGACCGGTCAGGGTGAAGGAAGCAGCGGGGGTCAGGGCAAAGTGCAACCTGTCGACAAGCGCCTGGAAGAGCGACTAACTCGACTCGAGGCGGCGCTCGAGGAGAAGACGCAAGAGCTGAGCCGTGCTCGTCAAAGAGAAAAAATGAATGAAGAACATAGTCAAAAGCTGAGTAGTACTGTAGACAAGCTGCTCGCCGAAAGTAAGGAGCGGCTTGAGGCGCAACTCCGAGAGCGAATGCAGGCACTCGAAGAGAAGAATGCTTTGGCGCAAGAACTTGACCAGCTGCGCAAGGCGTCTGAAGGTGCGGCGCTTGATAAGGGCAAATTGCTACATGAAGTCGACAGAATGCGTCAGGAGATGGTGCATATGCAGCACTTCCACGAACAGCAGCTTGCCAATGCGCACGCCATGGGTGAGTGACCGTTTCAATCAATGGGGTTGGTGCGGTTTATGTACATGACGGAATTCATCCTTAGGGAGGAAGATGATTTCTAAGAGAAGAAGTACTGAATTACCCGCCATTCGGTGGTCTACTTCTGATATTTGTTCCCGTAATGGTAAAACATTTTCATGTACTAATAAAATCAGGGACAACAAATGAGATGGAGTAGTCTGGACCTAAAATCGAGTATAGACGCGGGGGTTCGTTTGATCCTAAAAAGAGCCAGCAGTATTTGTTACCTAAGGTGGTATAATAGGACGTAAAACTGGAAAAGCTTATTCATTTATTCTGCTTTAGCACACCTCTTGAACCTTGAATGTCTTGAATAAACGTCACCGATCGTAATAGGTTAGAGGTGTCTGGACTAGAAGATCTCATTTAAGCAAGATTGCGAAACTACAATCATAAAGGTTAAAGGAAAGTTTCTCTCTGCAAAATCACACTTGATACTTATATGGGTGTCTTGTTCGTATGTTAATGATTCACTATATAACAATAGCAACGGAGTACGCGAATGCCTCGTTGTCGAATGGTCTGGATCACGGCGGTGTGGGTGGCGGAGCAGGAGGCCATCAAGTAGTGGGAGCCAAAGACGGAGGTTCAGTCGTAGACAGCAAGTGGCTGATGGGAGACCCCGCGGTGGACCAGAGCGACGCCCAGGCCCTGGCTATGATGCTTCAGGAACAACTGGACGCCATCAACAACGAGATTCTGCTCATTCAGGAAGAAAAGGTAGACCTATAGCATGCATACCTTGGTATTCTACATTTGGTCACTTTGAGGTTGGTTGACCTTTATGAAGCATAGCAGCCAGATATATAACGTATAGATAGATATATTTGGGATGTAAATTTAAATGAAGAGATTTTGTTATGCGAGGTGTTGGGTGAAGTGCACAGCTCTTATGCATACACGGGCTCATTATTTCCCCCTGCACATATAATAAGACGCGATTACGAATCAAGAGAAGCTAAACGTCACCCACAGCACGTGATCATTTCTCGATAGGTTTCCCCTGGATCGACTCTCCAGGGCCAGAAGCATCTCACAGCTTACGGCTCTTGAAACTCTTAAAACCTGGCTACCGGGGTAGCTATGAGGTACGCGTTCGTTGATAGGTAGAATTTTAGAAGTGCAAACGCCCAGTACCACCTGCAAGGCACGCTTTAATTGGTTCCTTTCGACTGCAATATATCACCGTTTTGTAGTAGCGTACCTTGACGGAAGTTGGCATTATTTGAATGTCGGATTGGCGCAGTTCGATTTTCACTTCGACAAATTAACCCCAAGGGAACTTAAAGTGTGCGCGCGATGCGCATGACAGGGTGTCCTTTATGTTTGTAGAGCAACTAACTGATTTATGCTCCGATCGATCGCTTTCCCTGTCTCGACTGCTCTTATAAGGAAAATACGGAACAACGGGCTGAAGAGTTGGAGTCGCGCGTCGCCGATTCTTGGCATCGCTCTCAGCTCATATCGGCGGCACAGGCTCAGCAACAGGTGAGGGCAACAAACAAAAGACTGATATTTGTAACCAAAAATGTTACAAAGGCACTCATTTTCGGGTCGTGAATGTGTGAAGTTTCAGTTGACTGTGACAGGAAATTTGACGGGCCCATTTTTGCGTATTTGTCGTTTAACATGTTGTTTCCTTTAAACAGTTGATACTCCTAGCTATCGTGTAATGCAGCGTTAAATATGCGAAACTGAAATCTCTGGCTTTTTTCATTATTATAAATTGTGTTAGTTTCGCTTTAATAAAACCTTGGTAGGTCAGATGTATAAACGAATATTTCTAACCAATATACCGTTCAATTCCAACCTTAGACTATAACAATTATACCGCGTAGAAAGAATTCATTCAACGTTAGATGGCATACAGTCTTTTGTACGTCCGTATATACAGCGTACATTTGAATATATAGTAACATGAAAAGACGATCTTAATTTTCGTATGAATATAGGCTGCGTTACTTCATTACTCTGTAGTTTTAATATTCAGTTCTATACAGATACCCTTGTATCAGTACCAGTTGCCGTCTCTATGTGATATACATATAAATACTCAGTGAAAGCAGGTCATACATAGGGAAACATGGAGGGATCCAATAAAACATCGTTTGCGGTTCATTAAATCTGGATGACAACAGCCTTGCCTAATTGGCTAGCGGAGATACAGGCCGGTATCGCGTCAACGAAGGAAGACTGTGCTGGCCTTTCAACGCGGCCGTTGGACATCCAGTACTAAGGGGAATATGATACCGTAATAGTGACAATAATAGCTTTGCACATACTGAATAAACGTTGAAAACGCAATGAATTTTGTCTGACAGATACATATTGATATAGAAAGCGCGCGATCTAGGACGTGCCTATTATCCAACTAATCAGGCCGCATGGACGGAAGAAGGTCGAACCTGCTCGAGAAACCATTTATTTAGAAAGCTAATCACAATAATCGATGTAAATGGTGGTTTAATTGTGGTCGACCATAGCTTTTACAACTGACGAGTCCCTTCATGAATGAATGCTTTACGGCGAATAGCTTCATATTGGATTTTAGCGGTCAGTTGCATATGTGACCCAGCGTTTCCGTAAACAAATTAGCTTATGTTTCGTGATTACTCTTAGCGGGAATTGGATTTCCGTCTCCCAACCCGGGCAATATCTGATGCTTATGTTCTGAGACATGCTACCTTAGGAAATAAATCAGCTGTTAGACGTTTTGTCGCTAAAATCCGCTACATTTCTGGTGAATTTGTTGATGTTGCGACTTCAGCGGTCGGCTGGGGTTTGTATGGCTCAGTTGTATGTAGGCTTTATCCGTAGCCATCGAGTTCACCTCTGCATGTCATAGTTCCACATACAGGATCGAGCGAATACAGCAGCTAGTCTAGCATTGTGAGTGATCATGTATATATATAGTTAGGGTGATAAAAGTTGGCGCTGAAAAATTCGAAATTATCGATCTCCGGTACTAGGATAAGTGTGTGTTGTTCTCTGTGTGTCTGTGTAGCTAATCAGGTGAAACTGATTGATGCCTCAATCGTTGCAGTTTTCTAAGGCAAAATAGTCGAAATCAATGATTAATTAATCATATAGATTTTAGCTGATAGTTATACTGAGGAAAACTATGAACGCTGATTAATGTAAACTGATTTGGGTAACATTGTTTGGTTTTATTTTATGCATAACTGTGTTTGTCTTTGTTGTTTGTCAGTGTCATCCTCGTCGAATCTTGACGCGCCTTATTATATAATGAGTGCTCATAACTAAGCACTATTATATAATAAGAATGTGATATGGTTTTTGCTGATTATAACTCTTATTTAATTTTTATTATATTATAACTCTGCTATACAGAAAAAGACAACCACCCTTTTCCGGATGTTTGTTGTCTATCTCATCCTACTGATTGAGTCAATTCTATGTGCAAAGCTTCATTTACATTATTACCTTGAACACAGACAGGAGAATTTTGCATTACATTTTCCATTAGTAGTAGGAGAGGACTGAAATATAGCCGTAAAACGCTGTTTGGCTCGTACTTATTCATGTTCTGTCATACTCATGTCACAATTGGTAATCACGAAAAGTTGCATCACATCTTTCATCCATGTACAAATCGACCGCTGCATAAAGCCGGTATCTCACTTTCGTTTCAATGTCCTCGTGCTTCATTGCTCTCCCCTAGTTCAGTGTTTCGTAGTGGCTATACAGGCTTCTTCATTTCGATCGACTCGCATACTCCGACGGGTTTTTTCCTCTTAGTTCTTGTTCAGCCTGCCATCTAACGTGATCTCTCTGTTGGACTTTTCTCATTCACCCAAAATCGAAGCAGGCGTCGTCGGCGCAGCAATCAGTTGGAGCTGGGGGACATCCACTGGACCAGCAGATGCAACAGATGGTCAATCCCAGGCCTCCGAGTAGTCTAGGGACTCCGGCCGCAATGGGCGCCGGGTCTGCGGGCGGCGTGCCCGTAGGGGGTGTCGCCTACCACGGACCTCCAGGCGAACATCGGCCATTAGCTCAGAGCCGCACCATGGCGCAGATCATCGCCGAACGCCAGCTGCAACAGCAGCAATCTAACATGCTCATGCAACGAGAGTTGAGCGGATTGCATACGCCTACTGAGGGAATGAGGTATTAGAGGAATTTGCCGTTAAGAATATTCGGAAGAATTTTCCAGTCATTGTTCAAACTAACTTTGTTGGAAGTTTTAAGTTTCAAGGCAGACTATCTAAAGGTTCCTATAGGAACAGTTTGTTCTGGGTCCTATAGGAACAGTCTGTGTGTGGGGTTCTATATAGTGACTAGCATATTAGTTGCAGTGAAAACGATCAGGGATATCTCCGTCGGTGTCAATTAAGGTTGCGGTAAATGAACGCGTTAGTAAATAGTTAGAGGTATGAATGCATACTCGACGCCCGCGATTTTATGAGAAGCGTTGAAAGCTGGTGCGATTTAGCATTGATTTCTGGTATTTGACAAGTAATTCATTGGTGGGTTATAGGTTACCACCGTAGATGAATGATTATATCTTATTTTTCGTCTGTGTAAATGGAGAGATGTTCCTGCTGAGCGCAATATGCGTAACAGGATTTTTTCTACTATCCGACAATCGTATGATGTTATGCTATTCGTATTTTCAGTACGGCTACTAGCCAAGAATCACTCTCGGGTAAGAAGAAAAATAAGGGGATCAAAAGTTCGTTTGGACGCCTTTTCACCAAGAAGGATAAAAAGAGTAGTTCGAGTAAGTAACCTAACAGGTCGGTGTGCTAACATGACATGTTCCGCAGGACATTCAGTGCTTCCCATTTGCGTCAGGTTCAAAGCAGGGTTAACCATAAAGAGAAACGGCATATGTATAAAAGCATAGTATATATAATACAGATGGTATAGTACACATATAAAAAGATACACATACGCATAGAGCAAAAAGAATAAATCGGTTATGTCATCATCTGCTAGTGGAACGCATATACTCTATTTTAGGCCACTAGCTTCCCGCCTGCCGATTTTTCAAATTTGGTTGCATATACTTCTTATTCACAAACATTGCTAATCTTCTATTTTGGTAATTCCTCAGTGGTGGGAATTAGCCAGATGTACGCCGATAGCGAATATGGTTCGTGTAGTGACATTGTCGGAACACATTCGGGTCTGGCGTCAGGATTGGCCTCGCCAACAGCGTCGATTTCGTCGCGGGACCTCGCAGGTTTCGCGCGCGGCGGTGGAAAAGACAACCAGAGTACAGTTGACCGGCGTACGAAGAATAAGCACGACCTGCTTATTGAGTCACTTAAGGTTCGACAACTCAAAGTTTAGGGTTTAGGTTTTTGTCAGCGGAGAATAAAAGTTCTGACTCAGCTAAGCTGGGAAATTCCGCTCCGAATTTCTGTTCCAACAACCGAATTTTCGTTTAAGACTAAAGCCATCTGGTTCATTTTGTGAGATAGTCAATCATTTTAATTACTTCGCTGAAACAGTTTAATTGACATTATTTTGATATTTATACATTAGAATAAGCCATGATAATTGTCCTTCCTGCTTGTGAAACTACCTAGCGCAGAGCTTCTATTATTTTGTTAATTGAATCTAATGCATAGGCGGGAACGCCGTTCGCCTTATGGAACGGCCCAACGATAGTCGCCTGGCTTGAGCTATGGGTTGGCATGCCCCCATGGTACGTAGCGGCTTGTCGGGCAAACGTCAAATCCGGTGCAATCATGTCCGCATTGTCCGACACAGAGATTCAGCGAGAAATCGGGATTAGTAACCCCCTACATCGGCTAAAACTTAGACTTGCCATTCAGGTAATGTTTAGCGTGTATGACATTCAAATAGTTTACTTAATCTTGCTCGTGCCCTAAAGTCCTGTTTACAGAAGGCACCTAAACTGCAGTTCCAATTAGCCATCCGCCGGAGTACTTGGTCCTTAATATTTCAGCTAATAGAACAGTGTTCGTATAGGAATACAGTATTTAGAAAACGCAAAAGTGGAAGCTTAGAGCTACCAATGAAATTGTCCACTGCAACGGTACCGTACTACACGAATCCTTCTATTGTGACCACTACTATTAATGCTACTAAATAATCTTGTATATACGAATAAGATTTTCGATTTAAGCCATATGGAAATTCAACTACGTTCGTATATTCGAAGGACTCTTCTCTATACTGCAATAAAGTGGTACCTTGCTCAAATGATATGTGATACGATACATATCGTTTATTGAAAATAGATCGTGAATGATAGCTAATCGATATATATATCTATCGCTCATGTTTATTTGTTTTTCCCCAAATTGCACGCAGGAAATGGTTGCGTTGACAGCGCCTGCGGGTCAGGCTGGTGGCCCTGTTCATGGTGTTGGACCTGCTAAACCTCTACTAATGGGCATTGGTGTGGGAAACAGTGGACTTGCGTTTGGAGAAATGAACCACGAGTGGCTAGGGAACGAGTGGCTACCTTCTCTAGGCCTGGCACAATATCGATCAGCCTTCATGGAATGCCTAGTCGACGCTCGCATGCTAGAGCACCTAACCAAGAAAGATCTACGGGTCCATTTGAAGATGGTGGACAATCTTCATCGTATCTCATTGACATGTGGATTTCAGTGTCTCAAACGGCTTAATTTTGACCGCGCACAGCTCGAAGAACGGTATGAATGAACGACCATTTTTCGGTGCCCCGTTGCCCTAAAGTACACCTGTTAGCAACATGGATGCATATAATGCATGGCATTCAAATTTCAGTTCTGTTAGCTGGGTTATAGCTGCACCTGATTATATTAATTCATTTATTATAGACATTGAATTGCTCGCTATAGGGATGTGTATCAATTTGTCAACGGTTACAATCATAGAATTTTTCACTAGTACTACAATAAACAAAACACTTTTTCTGTTTCATCTAAATGCACCGGTACGTATACGATGTTATTTATAATTCGTCTCCAAGTATCGAGTAATTTAATGGTGCAATAGTATCGAAATACTGTTTTGTTCCTTACAGCATTAGGATAAGTATTACGGAATTGATATGAAGGTCTTCGCACATACTAGAAATACCAATTGGTATCACAGAAGTGACGTTTTCTATTTGTATGTTCTTCCTTGCATATAGGCGACGTCTAGCAGAACACGAGACATCGCGAGATGTACTGGTCTGGTCAAACGAACGAGTTATGCGATGGCTAGGTCAAATCGGTTTGAGGGAGTTTGCTGGCAACCTCCACCTCGAAAGCGGCGTCCATGGCGCTCTCATCGCGCTTGACGAGGTATGAGCTAGGAATAGGAACAGTTAATTCAATTTTTGGGCGGGAAGATTACATTCACCACAAAGCCTTCATTAGTAACCTCACAAATGTGCGAGTACAACTGTTTTCCTTCCACGTGAGGTCTATTTATAGGCGACTTGCTTGAGGCAGCGTGTGATAGTACTACTTGACAAGAGTACGTACAAATGCAAACGATGATGTTATACGAGAGTACGACTCCCAAATAGCGCTGTTGCTTCTAGGACAAGGCGTTATTTTTGGTGACCTGCATTCCGTACATGGCATGACGACGCTCAGGATGATGGTAGACCAGGATCCTATTTCAGACTATTACACATAAAGGGTCCTTTTGATGGTTCGTATTCCGTGCGGGGAACTGTCCTAACTAAAGGAAGCTCATCATAACATGGTCATGTAAATTTTGTTGACTATTGCAGGCGTTCGATGCCAATGCTCTGGCCATTCTATTACAGATCCCGTCGCAGAATACAGCTGCTCGGGAAACCCTTGAAATGGAGTTTAATCAGTTGATCGCTCATGGTACAGAACGAGTTGTAGGGTCTGGTCAACCGGGAAATCCTGAAAACAGGGTAAGATTTAATTAACGAGCCTAAGCCTAAGGGTATTATTTCAGTGTTACAATATACTGCATTCATTACGGAGCGTATCTGTCTTCACAAAAATGGGTACCGTCAAAAAAATATAGCCCAATTCCTCAGAGTTAAAGGTTGCTGCTGTTTCAAATACAAAAGTAAATGAACACGTAAAAGAAGTATAACAATTAGCAAAGTTAGCGACAGGTTATGGTATCATCAGATCGATAATTTCCGGCAGTCTTAAAAAGATTGTTGTAAAAGGTCTTGGCTGCCCTAGAGTCTCGTACTGTACTGATAAACTAAAAAGTTTTCGGAGAACCCATACTTCAGAAACATATTTTTTGTCTGTTGAAACGATACTATAACGTGGAACGCTGAAGAGCGCCGTCCTTTGACCTTATTAATATATAATAGTTAAGAAAAGCTTCCCTTTAAGTTGAAGGTTTTGCTTTTATATTTGCCCTAACTTGTCATCTATTTATGCGTTCTCTTACTACAGGTGTCTTCACATCATAGTCTTAACAATCTTCCATCACTTCAGGGCGATCGACTCGTCTAGATTACCGCCGAAGATGTTGTAGAAAAATTACTGTCGTTACAGAAAGTTTCTGCGCCAGCAAGTAATAGGCAGATTGAAAAATCTTCAGAAACTTCAAGTGACTAGTGGCTATTGTTCTAACATGCAACGTTGAGCTTGGCAAGAATATGCATATCGTGGTTGATCCCTTCGTCAGATCGGCGGAAGAGGAAGATATCATGCCGCTCTATACCGTTCTTCATTCCACTTCAAGAAAAAGCGCTTCAGATGCGCCACATTATCTTACAGCAGAGCAAAGCTCAGCGTCCATCGCGCCCGCTGATGGATAATACGTTTAGTTACCTTACTAGGTCGAGTTCAAACACTGGCAGAGGCCGTATCGACAGTGTGTTTCAACCATTCATTCCATGCGACACCAAAGAAATAGGTGGTCACTACGCAGTTAGGCGCCTATTGGATCCGGATAGTGGCCGCCGTACCTTTATCTGAAAAAGAACGCCCCTACGAACAGCCAACTGTAAGGACCAACGCGTACAGTCTAGCGTTGACTGCATCTCAGGAGTTGCGCCTCAGTCAGAAGCTGCGGCGCAGGCCGCGAAGATATCGTCGATGAACAGTTGTGACAACGAACGTTCTCCTCCATAAAACCGCCGATTCCGACCGCACAATGCTTCCCGCCCTATATCACTGAAGGGAGCCCACTGTAACGCAATATAGCTATGCTTATTGCGCACAATTGACTGGCTGTTCTCGCCGGTAGAGACGAATGTTAAGGCATCTAGCGAGGAATAGTATCGATCTCATCATTAAAAGACAAAGAAAAAGATAAAATGAGGCAAAGAAAAAAAAGTCGAGGGTGGGCGGCGGAAATTGAGCAAAAACCGCGAATTTAACGGTAGTTCGAATGGAAGCGACGGCAATAACGTCGACCCTGACACCTCTAGGAGAACCTGATTCTCGGCGGAATGAAATAAAATTGGAAAAGGGACACGTCAGCGCACTTGTGAATATAGACTATATGTTATAACAATGATTGCTGATGAATCTATAATAACAATTATTATTAGTATTATGATTATTATGGTGTACGGAGAGTATAAGAATTATTGCAAATAGACATGGAGAATAGAACCCATGCCAATCTAGCCGAGAGAAGATCATACAGATGGTAGGGGATATCCACATGGTGCGAGAACGGAAACCATACGGTGACACATGATATATGGCTATATATATATATTCGTGTATCACCATTATATATTTGGGGCAAAAAACATTGGAGATAATAACAAATGCGTCGATATAGATGAAATGTAAGTGAGTGCATAAGGCGGGTATTATTCTAATTATTATGATTATTGAAACCGGCCGGATGGCCGTCCGTCAGAGGTCGACACAAACTGTTGTTTTTTGAATTTCTATTGGATCGATTATTATTATAATTCATTTTATTATTGTTATTAAAAGCACGCTGTCATGGTTATACAAGAACGAGGGAATGGGGTTTGGGCTGGTTTTTTTGTCTGACAGTTAACCAATGCCAAGGTGGCGTCGAGAATAGAAACGATGAACAGAATGTGGGTGGCGTACGTTTGGCACATTGTGTACTCGAGCCCTAAGAGTTTAGTATTAATAAGCCATACGGTATTGTGAACGCTTGGAGAGTACATCACCATTAATGAATTTTGAGGGGCGAACGACTTTGTGAGAGGAGCATTGGGGGACCTGAGTGCGAGAATCAACGGGGGAGGAGAGAGAAAACGAGCATATTGACCGGCGCAGTGAAAAACAAACATGCTGCTAGACATTAACTTTTATTGCGCGCCGTGTTTCAAAGCTAAAAAAATGCTGTACGAGGTAGGCGTCGTTAGCAGATGAAAAACATGACTGGAAAGGAGATACGGTATAGTCCACACTCCTAAACGGCTGAGGCTGGTAGAGGCACGGCGCCAGGAATGGCTGGCAGACTGCATATGGGCAGGACGACGACCGAAGCATCGGTCATGGATGTCTTCTATGTCTAAACAGTTTGAAGCTAAAAAGCTACGAGGCATTCGAAGTTGGCAGTCGACCAGGACAACACTTCAGATGCCGTCTGTTCATGGGCTTCGATGTTAACCGGTGTATTGGTCTGGAGCTTTAGGTAAATTAGAGAAAATAAGATACGGATTATATAGGTGAACAATGCCGAAATAACTGATCTTGGATATAAAGTCAAGAAGCGGCCATATGTACGAAAGCAGCATAGCCAAGGGATACATTTCAGAAGATTATCAAAGGCAGCATAGGAAAAACCCAATTACGCAAAAACAAGCAAACGAGCCACATGGGTCAATACAGGGTCAACAGGGTACCCGATAGGCGACAGCTAACATAATACATTAAGTTTCTGCTTCTGCGCAGTAAATTCATATCGATGCTATTCAGATCAGATAAAGTCGACTGAATATTGTTTACTGGTAGAGGGATTTGTCGTTTGTGCGCTGGCCGTTTTATTCGTATAGCAGCTGACTGCAGAATTTACACGAACGACTCGAAGCTCTTGCGAGGTACGAATGAATAAGATCGTGGATCATGAATTTGTGTTAAGAAATCTTTGACTTGACGAGAAAATGTCGTTCTGTTATTTTGCGAAGCAGGGAGGGGAAGTTGACTTCAACAAATGTAGTAAAGGCTCAGTTATATATCTACGTGTTGCCATTGCCATGATGTGCTCGTATTGTTCCATGAATTTTAATCGACTCGTGGCAAAGGCAAGGCGGATAGCGTTATTAAAATACGATTTAGCTTCGGTATTTGCAAAGAAAAAGACGTTTGTAGATCGTACTCGAACAAATATCCAAGTTTCGGATCATGTGAACACAGCTGATTAACAGGATCACCTCGTTTGTCGGTCAGTCAGTGGAGTACTCATTTATATCCAAAATGGCCAAATGACCTACGAAGGAAACAAACGGTCGTAACGCGCCCCTGCAATGCTTCATAAAAGACAAAACAATCTAATATAGGTCGGTACCCTATTGCCATTGAATTAAAAGTCAGCACGATCAGAAGGGTACAACTATAAAACAAGTATCTGTCAAGATTGTTATTATTATGTTGTTGCCATACCATGATGTCACTTGCCTGACCTCAAGAAGTACCCTTCGTGCAAAACCTATTGTCAGGAACATCAGTGAAATATCGGAATTAAGATCTCAGCGCATAAAACTGATCCATCACTGATCAAACAATGAAAACGACCTCGCTTTGTCAAGCGTCGATGATTTTATTGCAGCTCTACATGATAATTCTCTAACATTCTTTTCTGTGCTAGACATCACCTGTGGTCGATATACATACGAATAGTGACGCGCTCAGATACGAACGACTTTCCAAAACGATATATAATCATGTTTTATTTATATGTAGAAAAATGGAGAAGATTACATGCCATGCGTTTTGCTGATGGGATAAACGCTCTTTCCGCCGCCGGTGTAACTTAACTACAGTGTATATATATTCTATTTTTTTGAAGAAATTTTCTATTTTTCCTACTTGTGTTTTTCTGTGCACTTTCCTGATAAGTCAAAATTATCATGTACGCTATTTTTCCGATGCTATTTTTAGCCGCCCGCCGTATCAGTTCGAAATCTCTCTAATACTATCCACTGACATACCTATGTATCCTTAGCTAAACAAATGAAATGAGCACGAACAGTCCATTCCTACACAATCGGCCATGTTTTTTTTCGTTTTCCAATAATGCGGAAATGCTGACGCGGAAAAGGATTGTGAGAATGCAATGGTAATCGTCGTCTTCCAAAGATGTTTTCCAACGACGGATAGAGCTCGTCTGCTGAAGGTCCTTCCTTCATTCATTCAAAAGCTATCCAAATTTCCAAATTTACACCTTTGCCTTTGACTATCTACTATTCTTCTTGGACGCCGCGATGACAAAATATTTTTTTGCTATGCATTTAATTAACACGGTGTTCATATATACATATATATATATATATATATATATCTCAAGAGAGAGAGAGAGAGAGAGAGAACGAGAACGCGATGAAGTGCAATCTATTAAGTTGTCAGATTAATGTTGTTGTAGTTTTGCTTCTAAAGGCTGGCTGTCTTTTTTTGAGGCGGCTCTGTTGTCCATTCCTCTCTTATCGAAAAGTTCACTGAGCACGCTCTCGTACGAGACGCTGCGATTTTCTTGTAATTGTTCTTGTAGTAATAATACGTTTTTTTTTTTTTTTATTATCTAATGATTGTCGTCACAGATCATTTATTCCATCTGAAATAAACTAACTTAACGTTTACAGTATTTCAATTATTTCAATTCTAGTACCCGATAGCGAACAATTTTGAAGCACGACATCCGTTTGTAACGCAAATCTCGCTTACCCTGCTAGGTGTGTTTAATGTGTATGCTGGCTTGACTTAGTCCGATATGTGTGTATCTTCGAAAATAGGAAAAACATGTAAATGTAAAAAAATCAACTGGAACATTCAGGTAATGTTCAACATTATGCCCGGCTGTATTTCGGTCCGAATTTTTATTAACTAGCAGGAAGACTCTTGGGGCTACCTTTATGTGTTCAGCACCGTGTATCATGGTGTCGATGCGTATTTGAATTGATCCATACGTACTTGAATTGATATATTATAATTAAGGAGTGCTGCCTCAAGTTGGATGTCCCTTTAGACTACGGCCCTGCGGCGATGTCAACTTCTATTCATGGGTAGTTTTCTTACTAATCCTTTTTACAATACACTTCAAGACACTTCATATTGAACATCTCCCTGTATAACTAA
>NW_019213314.1:98620-116434 GCF_002532875.2 Varroa jacobsoni | reverse complement strand
ATATATAGAACAGGGCAATATTATGAGAGCAACGTTTACCATTGTTTTCCAGTGTTATGTCACCCGGGTGATTTCTTCGTCGAGAACTTCTTCGTAAGCCGGAAACACACAATTCGCGATATCGTTTCTTACAACAACCTGCCATAATTTCTTAAGTGTCAGATACACTCTTTCAGTTTTTCAACTCTTAACTCGCTTTTGAAAAACCTCGCAAAAAAATCCAGCGGGATTAAGTCGCGTTGACCGAACGGTCATCGTATGCTCCGCGGGAAGTTGCTCATTAACTACAGTTTTCTTTCAATAAATTCGGCGTTTCAGTGACCGGTGGTACCGCGCTATTGAAATCATATATTGTCAAAATCAGACCTATCCAGTCTCAGCTATACAGAACCTTTGAGTTTGTTTCTGTAACAAAAACCATAAAAAACGGGTACGATCAGATGCCCTACCTGAAGGCTGCACCACTACTAATTTTAGTTTTACAAAATCATTGTCTGTACAAAGGATGAAAGTTCTGGCGCGCGTAGTTTTGTTTTTGCTCACTGGTCCAGCTGAATTAAGATACGATTTAACTGACAAGTTGATTGGAATAGACAATTGAAATTGCTTTGCAACGGCTCTTTGGCCAATATAAAAAATGTACGATATTTGGCATGGTCTGGAGGCTTGAGGCCCTGGGTATTACACTGAATCCGTCATTTACATTACCGAAATCTTCATGGAGCGTACACCAAGTCGAACCGTGGGACAAGACAGGTTTAGTAGTTAAAATTGGCTAGAAATTGCAGTGTTCGAATTTTATAATAGATTGTCAGCTGCTACGTGAACGACCTTTACGTGTGGATTCTTGGTGCGTGCCTAAGGGGCAACGGATATAAAACCATTACTTTTGGAACTTTTTGTACAGGACTGCATAGAAAAGTCATAGAAACTGTAGCATGCTTACCGTCTAAAGAACTACCATACTCTACAGTTGTGCAGAAATTCTAGCAATGTTCATACACGGGAACGAAGAACCGAACTTTCATAGTGACTTTACAAAGGTGATTTTCAAGTTTAACATTATAGTGACCGACGAAGAGAGATATATCCGTTCGAAAAATGATCGACTTTGAATTGCACCAATTTATTATGTGAAGTCTCAGTACGTCAGCAACTGTCATTTAGCTGCCGTACTCTGTTGTTGGACTTCTCGTAGACGCTACGCATCCGATAGGCCTGTCCCAATGAACTTCAAGTAGATCCTTTCTCGCGGTGGGCAAATCGCGCTAGTGACAGTGTCCGAACGTAGTAGTTGTAGTAGGAGGAATTATGGAGGCAGCCGGCGAATGAAGGTGTTGCCCCGATGCTACTGGCAATACTCGTTTACATGTGCCCTCTCTCTTTTTTGTAATTCGGTCCATCACGAAAAAAGAACGTCTATCGTATTTGGTCCGCTTCGTTTAGCTGGCCATTCCGATTCGACCGCTAGTCCGATGTCTCATTTAAAGACCACTTCATGGGCCGCTACTGAATCTGTGTCTCCCGTCGGCCTGCCGATTTCCGTTGCATCCACTTTGCCGTCGTTGTCATCGTCGTCCTCGCCTCCTCCTTGTACGGCTTCTTCGTCTTCTGCTTCGTCACACACCCGCTTCCATCCCTACTCCCTATAGCCGTACCATTTTCATGAGCAAGCATCACCGGCCGGTACCACCAGCGCTAGTTACAGCAGAAGCCTCCCTTGGCACCCCAGCTGCCATATAGAACCTCTTCAGAGTACAGGTTTGGCTGAGAGCGTGTATCCCGGATACAGAACTTGTCTACAGTTCGTTCCGCGCCGCTTCCCTTCATTAAGGTCTGATATTGGTAGTAACGGGTGGACACGCTTGTACTTCCACCAGAGCCGTCATTCTCTGCCCCACCTCCGGAGTTTTCGTCACCTCGCTCCCCTCGGCCCTTTCCGGAACGTCGTGGATAATAACGATGTATGACAATGAAACGAGAGCAAGAACCAGCGAAAAAAGAGATGTAACGCAATGATAACGAATGCAAGGATACCCAAGCGGGCAACGCAGCAATTAATAAATTTATTGTTATCTCTGTTGATTCATTCAATGCATATTTGACCTTTTTTCTTATTTTTAATATTTATATATTAGTTTAGAAAGCCGATTTCATAGAAGACACTTTATGAACAGTTATCAGTATTTGAAGGTCTTCTACAAAAAGCAAACCAAGCAAAACCTCTTCTTTTCTATATTGGCTGTTCAGAGTTACAGCTTTACTTGTAGTACCGTATCGTATCATCAACACAGATTATTTGTTACCTTCTTAGCAGTTGGCTATAAACGGTTGTCTAGAATTGAAGCAAAACAAACGGACCATCGTTGTCAAATTTCGGATCACAATGGGCACTAATTGTCCCAGCTTTGATAAAAGCACTTTTCGACCTTTTCACTATACTTGAATATACGATATTTTTTCAGCAGTTGCTTCGCTTACGGGGGAGTATGAATCTACCAACACTCAACGTAGATGTTATTTAACATAATAGTAATAACCTAAAAACAGTGTTTTTCTTTATGGTTGTATGATTCACCCAAGGTGAAATTTGCCTTTTAGCGTTTGTCCGATACTAAACGTCATTCTTTTTTGTAAAACACCAGTGACACCTACCATAGTATAAAATGTGTACACAATTGCTGATGATACATAGTTTTTAACCGTGTATATTTTATTTAGAGATAGGCCTAAATGAATGTATTATCTTTCAGTACAGTTCTATCGACGTCTCCAGCTCCTTCGAAATTGAAGGAGAGCCTGCTGTCAAAGGAAACTCGGCAGTAGGCCCCCATGATAACTGCTACAGTTATAGATAGGTCTATGTAACATACTTTTGCTATCAAGGTTTGCCTTATCTTGAACTCAATAGAATCTGCAAGATGCCTTCACTGTTATAAAGTGAGATGCTTTCTCATAGACTTTTCACAAACTATGATATATTTGTAAGCAATACTCTAAAAGGGACAGTAGATGGTTCTTCTTCTTTTTTTCTGGTAGCTGTATGAATGACAAAGTCCTACGATGAATGACGTCTATGAAAGGAGGTAGCCAATCCATTTGGCCTACAGCTTATGCTCAATATAATCCGTATCGCTGACGCCCGAGTTCTAGGACGGCAAATCTGTAGCACGCAGGGCTGACCTGTGATGTTGGCATATTGACAGTCGTTGAGTGGGATTTTCTGCGACATATAAAAAGTCTCGTCCGCTTGGACTAAGCAGTAAGGGAGCCTCTCATTATGACAGGCCGGCAATCAGGGTGGAACATAGTAGGAATAAAAAGGAGGCAAGCCTGAGGTCTTTGAGAATCTGCGGTAATCGATAAGCTTCGCCACTGGCGCCATCGAACACAATATGTCAATTGTCTCGTATCGATCATTGATCGATAATCAATACAATGCGATGATGATGATGATGTCGAAATAGGTTCACTCCTGTTTCCATGCGGCTGGCATGGAAACTGCTACTATGACGGCTCACGTGCCATTGACGACTATGGCTATTACTGGGGCATGGTTTTATATTGCGATAAAGATCAACTTTTACCGTCCCCTATACACTAAATATTACTTGATTCTGCGTAGCAAGTTTTAGGCTGAAAAATTGACAAAGGCTGATGAGAAAAGAAAGAAATGTGGTCCTAACATACTTATGAAAATCGCCATTAGTTTGAATACTTTGTTAAATAGCGGTTTGATTAATATTAGGGTTCGATAACGAACGCGCTCAGTAAATGGATTCAAAGATTTACATTTAAATACTTCATCTGCCATCAAGCTTCGACACACCGTCATCTTCAACGAACCTTTTTTTTTTTGTTCTGCCTTGCTAGATTTTAACAAGGTTTTTTCTTGCATGCGCTAGAAGTATTATTCCTGAAGCTCATATTCATTTAATATAACCACCATTTACTGCTTCAATGCGGGGCCTAAATCGTTCACAGGCTTGTTTCCAGTGATCCCTTCGCAGTTCTGCGAACGCCTTCTCGATGGGCGAGTCGACGTCGTCATACTGAAACTTGTTGCTTTCTTGCTCAACAACGCTCCACGCATCGTAATCTGACGTAGGCAAATCTAAATTATTCGGCGGTCATATGTGTCTCTTTCAGAACATGCTTGCATTCCCAAGCAGTCAACCCCCCACTAATCGGCTTATATGAGTTCGTGCGCCATCTTGTTGGAAGGCGTAGGGCTTCTATGAGACATTTCAGTTATCAACGGTTGAACAGTAATATGTAGAACATGTAAATATGTTAATGATGCGTTTGTCCTTCTGTAGAAGATTAAGAGATATCGTGGCAGGACGTCTTCATCACTGAGCACTAGGCTCAAAACATGAACTTCCTGCCCACACAATAAGCACGTCCTCAGAATCCTAAGCAAGCCAATGATCATTTCTGAGGTTTGTTGTTATATCAAGGATAGAAAATTTTACGTCAGAGAAAAATAAGGCGATTTGCGGGTTTATTCTTGAGGGAATCGAATAACAAACAACGGTGGAACCCCTTAGCTTTATTGTCCTTAGAAGGCATCCGCCTGACTTTCACGGCATCTGATATGTGCCTGAAGTCTTCATAAACAATCCACAACGTCGCACAACTGTTTATATTAAATTTGTTCGCTAGTGCTCTGATCGAAGCAGAAGGATCATTAAAAATGCACTTTGGACGGCAGCGCTCGACGCTGCAGTCTACATTGTTCTTTCTCTGCCGTGGACGTTCCTTTGTGCTGTGCTGGAACCACCTCGGGGTTCCTCGGCGGTCGCACGCTTATTTGCGATGCGGTACATTGTTGATTTCGGGCGTTTATAGTTTCGGCGAGGACTCGTCCGGCATGTAAAGATTGGGTAACAGCTGATCGTAGCCTGAATTTCGAAAACGACGCGCGTGTAGCATTAAAAGTAGCGGATTAACAAATACCATTCACTCTCCGACGATGATAGTAGTTATTTAGAGGCGGTTCTAGTGGTATTGTAAAATCTGAAAAGCAATTGTGACTGTTCGATCGTATATAGCAAGGTAGCAAGTCTGGTTACTAAGTACCATGTGCATCAGGAACAATCATAGTAGGACGCTAAACACGGAAAATCCATACCCAAACTATATTACTAAAAAAATGTTTAATACTAGACATAGGTCAATATCTCAATATTTGTTCAAAACATTGAAATTCGCTAAATTCGTTCCGTGTCTAATATTATCCTACAACGTATGGCGGCAGTGGGGATTGGCAACTTGGTCATTGACAATAGATTTTGGGTTGGAGCGACGGCAGGTTACCAATTGAAGCCCCTGCAAGTATAATTCCTCCTTTTTCATAACCGTGATTATTTTATCTTTCAGTCGTTGACCGATTACTGGCCCAACTATCAGCAGAGTTTTATAATCAGCCATTTTTTCCTCTGCAACATAGATAAAACTTGGTTGCAATGAACATTTTTACGTTTTTTTTTTAAAATTTTTTTTGACTCATCGGGATTTTATATGCAACAAGAGATTAGGTATATTCTACCCGAGATCGTGTCCTTGTTTATAAGTTCCACTATTGAATTATTCAGTTATTTTTTTCTTTGAGTGGTCCCAGGCCTGGTCTTTAGAGCAAATATATGTATATATGTAGAGAAGCACGCGCTGTCAAACATTTAATTGTTTTTTTTTTAGTCATCAACAAGCTGATCACATTACAGGCTTAAGCATGCACTTATTTATACACTTTATCACTGTAAAGTCACCCGGAGAACATTAAGCAAACGACCCTTTCTATGTATATATATATATATATATTTTTTTTTTTCAATAATATCGTGGCCTAGAAATAATTTTTAGGAGGATTGTGGTTTTATCCCGAACAAAGTGCTGCGATATTGCTACTTTCAAAAATGCCTATCTCCATTTTATCTCCTTGTATCCCTCCTTTCTTAACGATATGGAGGTCCGCTTCTGACAAGCTATTCCATACTCAAAGCTCAATCAACAAGTTCGATTTGTAAATCTCGGTCTGCTGAGAGAACGACTTCAAACTCGTGTATATGTGAACCCTTACTCTATATAATCAAGTAAGCCTAATGATCCCAATTACGTAAAAGCTTTCCTGTGGAAGTAAACCTTTTCACCACCACCGCGACTCCCCATGCATCGTACCGCGTATGATACACATAGCGCACTGGAGACGGGCCGTCGTGTCCTGACCTCCTATACCTACGTAATATTAGCTAGTTTATTTTGCAACGGTCTATAGATACGATTCTAAACAATAAAAACAGTTCCCAGCACTAGACACTATGTGCACAAGTTTTCTTAACTTCTCAACGGGCATAACTATGTGTAGATTTCATCACGATTTCCCTAACTTCATCACCACTATCAGTGGAAATATTGTAAAGATCCTTCAGAGGCTCATCTGTCGTAATTATTATCAAATGTAGTGCTGCATCCCCAGTTGCTCGATACTCATCTATATAAATTATCAGTATCATCAACGCATGTATGGATGGTGCGTCTCAATTGAATATATCCTTTTTCCCGTATATACGAAGAGTGTCCTTTCTGACAGTCACGTTTAGTCAATATAAGCATTATTCACAATGATCACAATTTCAATTCAGCCTTATACCACTCTTTACTTACTTTCAAATATATTTCTTCTCTAATCCGCGAATCACGTGGGTCAGATAATATTTTTTCCAATAGAGTTTGAGTGATAGTTCTCACGTACATCCAAACAATAGCAGGGCAAGGCCTACTTTGTGTGGATTCAACGTGGAGCGCAGCCCCGATCGTTGGCCTTCCTTGGGTTAAGAGCCCGTAATTCTTAGTTCCTTTTATAACCGGCCCGAATTTTTAATTTCAATAAGCGTTAACTCATACAAGTGCCGCTTGAATACATTAAAAAAAATTCCAACGGAACCGCATGTTCTAAAAAGCCGCAAAATGTCTCCAAAGTTGTAACCATTAAAGCTTATCTAAACGACCCGACTTTCTCCTTTTCAAAGCGGCCGCTCATTTCGATGTCAAGAGTTAAAATATACAAAAAATAATTTCTAGAGCCATTTTTTAATGTTCGGACCTTTCAATCTGGATCTTATTGAAATTTTTTTCAACGTGAAAGCTAGCAATAATGCTTCGATTATAGGTTTAAGGTAATAAAAAGACTTCTTAATTTTAGTGTGTGTTTGTCCACCGTAGAGGGATCGAATGACGGCTGATATTCGTTCACGCTTCGAAAACGTTTGTTGATTGTTTCTAAATAGAACCGGTTTTCATCTGATAGCGGATGAACACACGCCCGACAAAAAGCCTGCCAATGTTTTTACCAATTTCAAGGCAATACCTTTTATAGATATGGCGAAAGCTGTTTTGGCAAAAGACAAGTTTCTCCTCGTAAGAACAGCTGGGACCGTTACACATGACTCATACATAGTGGTCAACCAAATCGTGGTATCCAAAAGGTGAGATAACGGTATAAAAGGGGCGAGACGTGCAGGAACGATAGGTGCGCAATGAGAACAGAAATCGCGTTGCACGACTTACGCAGGCTGTCATAGGCTCGGATCTTTGGATACTGGATGCGTAGCGTAGACTCTGACACAGTTAGCCTTGCCACACCACAGACGAAATTACAGTTAACGGGTTGCAAACACGTAACCTGCATGTATAGCAATGAGCCACGTCTAACTAAGCATATCCATTCAATAGCAGCCGCAACGAAAAGCCGTAAAGTTCTGTAAAGTTTCTATCAAATGCTTCGTTCACGTAGCTCTAACTCGGTGCAGACTTGCAGCGATTATCAGAAGAATCTACCATAAGCGTGTGGCTGAATGCCGAACTCGTGTCATAAGTTCGTATACACCTGCTTTTGGCTGGCTGCAATACAGCCTCTCGGTGTCGTTGCCTCTCAGAAGAGCACGTTGCCCGAGTTGTGCACGAGTCTCTATGCTGAAACAGTACGAACTGCAATGGCACACAGCTCAGCGAAGTCCAATAATTCTCCAGGGGCATTCGCGCTCGAAGGACACAACTTTAGCGTTGGCTATTGTAGCATACACAAACACGTTATCAGACGCCGCCAGCCATCGTTACATTATGCCCAACTACAATCATCCCCACAAAAGTCAGACTTCGTAAAAACAACCTTTTGAGAATTGTACACTGGACTCTATAGACCCTCCTTAATTGTTTGATGTGTTTCTCAGAAAAAATGAAATCAGTTCTATTAGGCCACAGGCAAGGCCGGAACATATCGGTGTGGCAGTTGTACCTAGATAAGATACTAGGCAGACGTGTGCCTATGGTTGTTTAATATCTTTAGATAATAATGCTCCTGCAAGAAATCGAAGTTACGCTCGCTGCAAGGCTTATATCACGAACGTATTGAACACATTTGAATTACATGCATTTTGAAGTGGTTACTAGCGAAGAAAATAGAAAATATATATTTGTTATTTTAAAGTACTAATAGCTAATCTTGTGGTTTAAAAGTAACCTAAAAAGCTTAGCCAGGTTAAATACCAGAACAAAGGCCATATTTTTCGGGCATTGACTGTTCGAGATATTTTTGTCTCAAAATAGAACATTTTACAGCGCTAATAAGGCAAGAAGACCATTTGGAATACTGTCACTCTCAGCTCAGGACACACAGTCAGGACAAAGGTGTATATATTTTCGACGTTTCAATGCAATTGGTAATTATTACTGGCTTCAAGGAAACCTGGTGTGATCGTGGTGAAGCTGCCTCCTTACGACTCAGGAACTCGACGTGATTTTAAAAATGTGCAACAGGACTACGACACGGCCGAATTCGTATGTGGAATCGTCAAGCTGCTCTTAATATCGGTCGTTAGCGTTGGAAACAATGTTATATAACTTGAACAGCGCTAAGGTTGATTTTTCATCGACCTATAGCCCGCATCCTTAGGAAAACGTAACAAACACGTACGTCTATCTTGAGTATAGTAACGAGGTGGAGATGTAAAAAAAATTGAGCTTCTCAATAACTTTCCTCAGTTTAAGATTGACCACTCACTGTTTTCCATAAATACGTCTAATACTTAACTAGGGGTATCCAGCATTTCCGAGTAAAGCCCGATCGATATAGCTAATTTGACTGTGACTATCTATGAGCCAAAAATGACACTCGAGGTAGCATATAAGATACAAAAGGCACGGTTTATTTTTCGTAGTAATTGTAGAAGATATATATATTCACATAAAACAAGGAAGTCTATCGCCAAATTTGATAGAATGTATCGCCCAGACAATTATCATAAGTATTGGATTGCCTAAAACGTAGAAAGAAGGCCACGCTATTCGAGTAGGACGATCGCGCAAAATTTTTCGCCGTATCGAATAGCTAGATGAAATCACGCAATGTATCACGTCTTAAACCGAACAGTAGTAAGAGTAATAGTGAGCAAGATTATCATAATAGTCTAGCCTTACACACAAATAAGCACACGTCCATAAACGTGAAACAAGTTTATAGTACGTCCGCCTGCGTCTAAGACTCTCTTCGTATATACAGACAGTTCTTCGTATAAGACAGTTCTTTCGTCAGAACGGATCGTATAGGTTATTTTTATGATAAAATAATGCGGTACACCTCTAGAAAACCTGCTTGCTAACGGGCGTCAAGTGATACCGGCGGGCAGTTTCATCATTTCTATTCTTCGATATAGACAAGGAGAAAGGTGGCCAGTAATTAAGATATAACATGGGGTCGCTTTGGTCAAGCATCGTTTCTTATATGACATCCTTTTCACAGAGGCAGACATAATAGCGTTTCGTCTTGTTCTATCGCTGCGAGCTCTGTCTCTTTGTGGATTAGCGCACTTTTTGAAACATCATCATTTGTGAGCTCCGCACGTAATGGCGGAAACGTCTATCTGCCTCCAACATCCAGCTATGTGTTCCTCCATCACGTTAGAACCGATACAAGGACGCACGTTTTTTCAAGGAAGACATAACACACCATCAACGCGCATTCGGTAGTTCGGCTGGGCGCGTGATAGGCAAAATGATTGCCCGAAATGATGGCATTGTACACGAAGGCCGTGACCTCCGACCAGCAAATGATGCATCAAATCAATTGTGCTTAGAATCTCTGGCGAACTAAGCGCTCGCCCCTGCTGTACCGTGTTCTTTATATCAATTTCTGTTTACCTAAGTATTGACATGGAACGCGCTCGTTGGCAACGAACCAATGCCGATCCACTCGAGTCGGGAGAGACGGCGGCAACTGACATCCTCCCGTGCGCGTAACTTCTGATAGAGCCAAATTTCTTGCTTCAGTTAATGTCTCGTATCGATAAATGTACGCATAGATTAATGATCACTTTTTAGCGTATTGTAGAATTTTAGAAATACTAACAAGTATCATTCAAGCATCGATGCAACGGAACACAGTGGGTAGTGCGCTTCGCGGGATAGCGCTACATCTACAAACGTATAGGTTGAAAGTTACCCGATGACCAGTGAATCTTAGCCTGACTTTTTTAATCGACTACAGCTGTCCGACGAGATCGTGTTTGTGTGTAGAAAAACATGAGCATCTAGAAATGTGCTGTAAAGGCATTATTAACATATGCAGATACGGTGGCTTGGAAGCTTCCGGTTAGTAGATAGCAGGCGTGCCTGCTTCAGGTCCTGCCAACGACGCATACTACACAATCTGTGTAAATAAATCGAATTGATTATTATGGGTGAACAACAGTAAGTCTAACTAAAGAAAAGACAAAAAAAAAAAAAGGTATTTCTCGACTTGGAGGCGCACAAGGAATTCACGTCCCTCATTTGAGCACTGTATACACATATCCTAAGCTAAATGTTTACGGCTTCACGAGCGGACTATTAAAGTTCGTTTTACAAATAGACTGTGTTTGTATGTGTACTATTGACTCTATAAAGGCGAACGACCTCGTCCCGCACAACTTGAATATCTAGCCTCAAAAATGCACTCTATGCAGATCTACTGAGATTTACAGCATAGGTGCTAGTTGGTAATAAACATAGTTCTTTTGCCGTTCAGCGCTGAACGCACGTAAATGCTAGAAAATTCGTCTGCGTACGGCGAATAATATATAATAACTTGTTTATTGGGCGCGTCGTCGAAACTTCTCAGAGCAATTTCGCGCGCCAGATTTCGATATATATCCGTTATTACGTCTACGTTCGTCGTAGCGTATTTCAGTATCAGCTGCTAACGACCACGCGGCATATCTTTCTACAAATAACTCAAGACGAAATCGTTCCGGAGTTTATCCCTGCATTGGCGACCAACCCTTGTCATTAATTGCATGGTAAATCTGAAACGGTCCAATCGTTTATAAAGCATAATTTAGAATCGCACAGTACAGCCATAGGTATGATTTTTTGTTAGGTTATGTATGTTAAATAAAATACATGTTAAGCTTTTTTAGAAAGGTCTTCTTTGTATAAATCTATAAGGTAACGTTTTCTGTAATATGGACCGCATGTGCCCCGACAAAGAATTGGCATTCTTTCAAGTAAAGCATACTATGCCCCATCTCCAAAAATGTATCTACGATGTCATTATTTCTCATTTCGGTACCAACTTGAATGTTTATGCTTATTGTCACGCTTAACGAACGGAACACTAAAGTCTTAAAGAAGAAAAACTAATAAAAACATAGAAGATCAAAAAACCTCGTACAGTTACGCGGCTGGACAAAAAAAGAACACAATTGTTTATTAGTCATTTTCTTATACTTACTTGTTGCTTCTGTACACCTGCTTCTTTGATGTAATCCGTCTTTCCATTGTAAATAATATATAATTATTATATATTACAGCCATTAGTCTGAAAGGGAAATTATTTAACTATTAGAATTGTTACACATTGTGCATGATTTCGCTAATAAATCAATTGTTCTAGAAATACGCTAAGTATCATACTAAGATAATAAATGACTTATGTAGAATCGCTCTCACTCGCGAAAATGGCTACATCGAACAAATCGGGCCAAAGTAACAGAAGCTACCTTTCAGTACGACACACCGTTTAACTAGAATTGAGATGATGTTTGAAATGAAAACGCATCTGCAGCTTCAAATATACTACCGCTCAAACAGAGGCAGCTTTTGAGCAGTATTATAATAGGATAACATTGAGTATCCTATTAACCCCGGGCCCAAATGCCGTTTGCGTCCCGATAGGCCGTACTAACAAAAAACTAGCAACGAAGTCTTTCCTGTTTTATGCGTTGGCATATGCCTATCCTTCACTGTATTTGACTATTCGTCTACAACTTTCAGTGAATGTACCTATGAGAAAGACAGCCGTTATAATAACAGCAGAAAAGAGAAAAACAAATTAAAAAAAAGCGGATTTCCTTTCGAGCCAGAGTTAATTTTCTCGTTTGTTCAGACGTTGGCAAATGTCGCGGAAACGCTCTTCGTGTCATGTTTTCCGCCATTTGCTACCATTGCACTCGAGTGTTTCTTCGTAGTCTAAGTAATTTACCTTTACGGTACTAGTGGCACCGAAATGATCGCCAAACTATCCGCATAGGGCACCAAACTTGTCACCAAAGAATCTGTAAATAACAGCGAAGTAAACGATCCCCAAATGAAGCCAAAATAAAGCTAATAAATTAATGTTAAATTTACACCAAACAGCTAGCCTCCATTGCCCTCAACTTATAGCAGAGTAGAAAACTACAGAATCATACACAACGTAAACCGCATCCGTTCTTTAATGCAGTGCAGATTATGATGCTTCAGAACGAAAGGGCACCATCGCACCGAATAGCAGATGATTATGTACTGGTGTTGTTCATAGTATTACTATATAGATGGGCACGTGGCAGAGGTTCGCGCACGTACTTCCCACACATTAACGGTATGTGATACGCATGCGCGGTTCGGTGAAAGCTCGCAGGGCAATCATAGTACTCCAGTTTTGATTTGCAGAACAGCAACATGTAATTGTCTCCAGTAAAATACCTAGAGTCTATTAATTAACTTACGTTGCTTGATACCGGATCTGCACGGCGGATTTTCACGGCATCTTCGTCGTTGCACAAGCTTTTTCGGACATGACTTTCCGCCGTGCGCTGGGTTCTTTTTTACCATTCGCCGCCGCTCTCTCCGGCCGAGACCGCACGTCTAACACGCCACAATAAAGGTTCAATACATTTTTGAGCAGGAAATAATCATAACACCTATTCGGCTGCAGGAAACGGGTCCGTTCCAGAGAAGCTCTATAACTTGGCTGAACTTAATTTAGATTGAAGACGATTATGGTGACACTATTTGCTATGTACGACCAGTGAAATATACATTCGTCATTTAACCTCTATATTGATATGTCATCGGGGGTTATGCGCACTACTGATACTGAATGTCTTTCGAGAATCGGCGGATCTGGACAAAGTGAGGTACCCTTTCGTTCCACCAAACCCATTCACGTAATAGGCTGTTCAAGACACAGCGGTTAAGAATGTACGTTAGATACCGATGCATTCGGGAACCATAGGACTAAGATCTCTGACGGAGGCAAAAAATCGCTATGGAATAAGTGACCTCGGTTCTGGAGTTGTCTAGAACAAGATGTAATCGAACCCATCATCATGTCACGTACCTTTGTGCATGCTCCCCACTCTGACCATCGGGTCAGAACGCAATCGACAGGATCGCCCTCTTCAGAGACGACCGTCACGGGCGGCTCGAACAACGGTGCCCCACCCCAACCCGATAGGCTGCTACTGCTTCCTCCTGACATCCAGCCCCCCCGGTGCCCTCCGGGTAGCTGATGGCTTGCTTTCGGGCCTGCAACAAATATTGAACATTGTTCCTCAGATATAAGATCCCGAACGATGCACGACTCGATTTAGCTGGTATAGCGCATTGGAACGTAGTCAACTGAAAACTTAAGTGTACATAGGTTTTTTTTGTGTTTGTAATGAAGGTAACGTTTGTGTGTGTAATTAAATTTGTAAATTCCGTCCCAGAGTCCAAAATACGATAGGGCTATATGATATAGAGCGCGCAATTGAACGAAAAAGGTTAAACGGTATTTTATACACTAAGATTGACAGTTGTTAGAATAACAACCAAAGCATGCATAATACATCTATCATTGCAATCTGGTTAGGGAACAAGATCAAGCAATAATATACCGCAGCTAATAACAGTTCTTAAGCTATGGCTTTATAAATGTTATTAAAAAAAAAAAAAGAAGAAAGGTCGGATTAGACCAATGCATATTCTTCTCGAGGGCGTAATTTCCACGGGTTTCAAAAATGTAGTAATGCGATTAAGTCGATTTGCGAATCTGTGATATTTTCAAGATAAAGATATTTACTAGGATATGGTAAATCTTTTTACTGAATTAGTTGCAACAATTTATAGGGAAGAAATTATATATTAGATATAGTTTGAGAAGATTTTTGCGGTGGCAGCGCCGTCAATTTGTTATGATATTTTGACACCCTGATGAGACTAGTGATGGAAACAATCGTATTCAGTAAAATCGGTTATAGCCGTATTGATCTCCAGGTTAATATGAAGCTAATACATGTCTGCTACAAGACTCTTTTCCATTTTGTCCGAGACTAAACCGTAAAAGCTTATGTTGTTTGCTTTGATCCCCTTCATTCTAACCCCATCTGATCTTGTTGGAGTGGATCGTATTTAATCTAAACACGTTTATAGATACTGCTATAAGATAAATCTCATTAGGATTTCTGGAGAAGATCTCGTCCAAGTGTAATCTTGTGATGACTGAAGGTCGTGAAGGAAAAAGACATTCTGAGATACCTTTAAATAAATATAGTACTCAGAACGTCAATGTTACTACTAACCGTGTTACCGAGTTAACGTAGACAGGGATTGGGTACCGAAACAGAAGTGCATCATATTGGCTATAGGATAGTTGGAACAATATATACCTTTAAAAAGTTTGGGGGACAAACAAGGTTGGATACTTCTTATACAGTCAGACTATATACAGATATAGTGTTATGTTGTAGAGCATTTGTATGCTTTTATTGAATTATCGTTTATTTTCAATACAAGTAGCATGCTAAGTGGTGAACCGTGAAAGAATATAACAGTCAAAGATTAACTGAGCGATCTTTAGAAATAACGTTCCCTAGGCTGTTACCTCACGGAGTTTTCTGGTTGATATGCGCATTCGTCTGGAACCTTGAACTAGTTTTGAATCATTATTTAGTTCCGAAACGTAATAATAAATCCCTTGAGAAGCAATACAGATTAATAATTATAATCATATATTAAAAATTCAGAATTTTCAAAAAAAAAGTCGCAGACCTTGAAATCGTGCGCTATTGAACGAATATAGAAAACTCGCAATAGGCAAGTAGTCAAAAGATTGAGACGCAAGCCTCCGTGAGATATGAACACAGTTGAGGCACAGAGGTCGTTTACGTGCGGGCCTCAGAAAATGGAACATAAAATCAACACTTGGGCCTATAAAGAGGAGAACATGCCTGTCTGCATACGGTAGCAGTTACGCGTACTCCTGCAGGAGTATTGACAAAACTGTACCTCCTCGTATTAGAGTTCTCCTTAGCGGGGCTGGTCTATGAAATTGAAGTGGAGAAGAGCCTAGAAAGAAACAGAACGAAGCACTGTGTCAAGCACCCATGTGCTCTTTGTATTGCCATCTAAAAGCACTAGATTGACGCGGCACCCTAATCTGTTTAATAGGCTGATCAAAATTTTCAATGGTGCTGAATATCGGGAAGTCTAGTCGGAGGAACTCAAACAAGGTTAAGTATTCTGATTCCGAACGAGCCTTAACTATTCGGAGAACCCAATAACGAGTCGGCCGCCGCAGTACGCCCTCAGCCGCGGTATTGAAACGGACAGACTTAGCCCAAAGAAAGTAACAGTTCGAGGGTTGGCAGCGCAAAAGAGTATATAAGTAATGATTAAAAAGCGAACAGCAGCGTCAAGTATTAGAAGAACATTAGCTTAGCATTAAAGAATGTCCTACAATAATATGCCTATGATGAACAAACATATGGTATCCAGGATAAGTAAGGACGTTACGAGTCGACCAAGATCGATGACAATGTATGATCTGAAGCCTGACACGGCGTAGCGTGTTTATATGAATGTCTACTAGATCTGTTTGTAGGCATGAGCCTATATAGCGTTCACTGTTTTGATTCATTATTGGCACAAAATATATTTCCTAACTTGTATGAGGTCGAAAATGAGGCAAGAAAGACACGTAAAGCGTCCGGTACAACGCCTTGACGATAAACACAAAAGTGTAAGTGGTCGTGTGTACCATGCAAAAGATTGTTCCGCCAGAATTAGGCTCAAAGCAAGGTCGCTATTACTAAATAAAGTCGGCTCACTGTTCAGACCAAATATAAGATACGAGGAAATTTAAAACGATGGATCCCACATGTCACATGCCACGCGTGGAGCTAACCGCTAAATCAAATACGCTACATATTTAAAAAGAGTTCCTAGAAAGATTTTCTTCCTGTTTATTAGAAAAATTTTAATTAATCGAATTCAAAGCCAGAACAAACTAACCAGTCATACGGATCGATTACCAATTCAGCGTTAGGTCGTTGTATTATATAACGATATTACCGTCGTCGCGTATAATCGGCAAAGAAAAGTGGTCCTTCGCCTAAATACGGTGATCAGGCGGACTGTGTACCCGACTCCCAAGTTCGGAAGAGCGTGCGACACTCGTAGATTTCAAGCGGTGGACACATCAGCATTGCAGCGAAACGATTGTCTTACAACTTACATTTGTCAACGCTTGTTGTTCTTCACTCCTAACAATTCCTTCTGTCCAGTATGTTTCTACACCTCAGTACAGCCTTTATTATACATAACCTAATACAAGCCTCTATTATATACTATAGCTGTTGTCTTCTGTGGGTGTACTAACCTTTTTTTTCGTTGTCCCCGCACTCCACCTGTTATTTACATAAGCATAAACAACATTGTTGAATTAGTGCCCATTTGATTGTTCTGTTCCATGTGCTCATGGCATATCGCTTTTGCGCCTTCTGCCTTCCGTATATTTATTATCTAGGCTTTTCTAATTAAGCTGCTTATAAGCAGAAGGCCCGTTGAGCACCTCCTTGTTGTTCACAATCACGCCCCCCTATCATTGCCTCTCTTCTCTTGTTGTGTACAGTATCATGAATGTACAGAGTAATAGTGATAATGCAAACTAAGAGCAAATAGCAGAAGCTTACGGCAGCTACTCAACACAAATGTCGATAAGCTCTTCCACTGCTTATTTTCTCCCTTCTTTCGGCCCGAGTGCCTTTCAAGTAATTATATCGTCTCCGCCTGCTTCTTTCTCTCTGGCCGCTGCCATTCCGTTCGCTCTTGCCCTTACCCCTGTTTTTCCCTGTCTGTCACCTACGTCATTCTGGCTTCTCGCTCGGCCCATGTAATTCGGGAAGGGAGACAGACATAAAGGCTGCCGACCCTTCCTACCGTTAGCGACATGATGACCTGCCGGAAAGGCCCATCGTTCTGAGTAAATCGTCAATTTACCGTAACTCACCCACTTCTATCGGAAGGCAGGCACCTTTGTGTCCTACAGTTGACATATAACTCTGAGCACTTGGCGTGGGCCTCATTCGGCAATGGTTCGTCATCGTTTTCAAATGTAATAAGGGTCCGAAATCGCAACAAATATAACGGAAGAGAAGGAAGGCGGCCGTAAGCGGGTATAAATCGAGAGGAAGAAACGAATTCCTTTTAAATACAACTATAGGCTTTTCATCGCTGCTTTCCAGTTTCCGATAATAT
>NW_019213314.1:62824-98520 GCF_002532875.2 Varroa jacobsoni | reverse complement strand
AATCACAAACAACTCCTCAGAACACTTTTTTTCGTCAACAGGGTTGTTCAACAGCGAAATAACCAGGGAGTGAAGAAGGTATTAAGGTCTTTAGAGGATATTCAGTGCATATACAAGCCGTATCCGACACACTTAGGAGCCCAAAAATGATTACTGAATCGTTAATTAGATAATAAAAATTGGCCATATTCATCATTGTAGGCTATAAGCTATTGTTTTGTATCTATTAGTAGTGCGCTGTTCAGACCGGCCGAATTAAATTAAACAGGGCTGTTTCTGCCTACCTAAAGCAACCAGCGCCTAAATTTCTACCAGCGTTTTTCTTCTACGTAAGCTTGTCCAATAGCGTCTGATCAGGCTGGACGCCTGATATGAAAGTTGCTTTATGATCCCCTTCATTATTCAATTCAAACCGTGCGTCTAGATAACTCAGTCCAATGCTATAAGTCACTTTTGGATATCATTACCTTTGATCGACACACGGCTCGTTGAAGTTGCTCTATGCCGCAGCGAGCTATGACAGCTTGCCGTCTATTAATATAGCCTCGTGTCCGGACGCGGAACCCGGTCCCGCACGACGCTGAACACGAAGACCACTCGGACCATGGACTGACCGCGCACGCTGGAGAAATCTGGTAAATGTGAATGAAAAAATAGCTCATATTAATTGATTCGTTTAAGGTTTAATAAAGAACGACCTTTGCAAGCTTTGTGACATATTACTATATTATTCAATAATATGGGTGGGCTAAGTTAAGAGGACCGTCTTAAAAAAATAAACAAGACAAACAGGATTAGGCAGAGTATGTGCGTGGTTCGGTAGTTTGTTACGTGTAACAGATGAACAGCGATTTCGACCAAAACAATGTGACGAAGCTCATAAGTCAACTGCGATAGCAGGTTTTGTCGTCCGCGGGATTTGATGAGTTCTTCACGGGACAAGGGTTGTGCAAGGTATGAGCCGCTACGGGGCTCAGCTCGTTGATTAGGTGAGCACCGGTAGAACTACATAAGGCGCCTCTTATTAAAGTTATCAGAGATACTTTTAAATGGCACAAAATATTTGTTCTAAGACATTAGGTGAAGATATTATTATTCTATTGCTTATCGCTCGTAATCTACCGCTTTTTACGTGATTTCGAATTATGTCTAGAAAGGCGGAGTTTTATCAAATTTAGCAAACAGGAGCGCGTCCATGTTGTGTGCATATGTAGCAGTTTTTGGATAGTTTCATACGGTAAATGCTGGTAAATAACACGAACAGGAAAAAATCAACCATGTCTATTTACATTCTCCGGTACGCAGTATGCAATGGCCGCTTCACATTGCTCCTTCTCCATAAGATCGACGGAGCAGACGCGACGAGCCATGTGATGTTTGTATTTCCTTCGACGTAAGCGGACACCCTGTGATTATGAAACGTGAACATGATAAGCATACAAATTATAAACAGACCCATTGGAAAAACATCAGCCTCACTATGCATTATCGAAAGCGTGCAAAAGCTACGGTATCAAAAAAAGTACGAATGCAAATTTTTATGACGGTTTACCATGACAAGGCCGAAAGCATCCGCGGCCTACAACAGTGACTGATCATGTTAGGGCATTAGAAAGATTAGTGCCCTTGTACTTGACGCTACTCTGAAGGAAAACATTTTCAGTAAGCTTTACTAATAGTTGGAAAATTGAAGATCTTTTGGAAGCGAAGTTCGTCATTAATGTAGCCATCTCAATTAGCACCCCAATCCTACCAGATAATATCCCGTTGTGTGACCCGATTGCTTGCCTACAGGAAAAAGGCTCAGTCTTTGTTATACACTATTACAATGTTACTATTCACAATTCCAGCTCAAGCCGATGGAAACTCCCAACTGTGCGATCTGTAGCGCACCCTGCAGTATTCACACCTTTCCGCATGTGGCGCTGCATTCAGCCCACTCCGTCCACGGTGTCGCTTCGCATGATATTCCACTGTAATGATAAAGGCAGCTGTTACTAGTTGTTCAGTTATATGGCCTATGTACGATTTGAAATTTCTGTCCTTTCTATCATCTTATCATTTCAAAGATACACACAGATATTGCTGCAGTCGATTAGTGTTTCAGATTTAGATGACCTATGCCAAACTAAGACGACCGAGTGTCCTATACTACTACGCTTCTGTTCATTGTTAGTCGACGCAACGATTGATGCCGCCACAATCGCCTGTGCTTGTGTTTTCGTCCTTCCATAAATGACATGTACAGAGGAGAATAAGTAGCCCTTTTTTTATTCAATCACCACGCAGCGCTATTTTTGTTATAAATGCAAATTTTTACGTAAATTCGTTACAGCAAGACGACAAGGAGTTAGGTGACGGTTAGCGTCGTGGCACCTTCGATGACCGAGGGGTCCGCGCGCGTTCGCCGTGAATGTATGGGACCGGCGTCATCTGGCCTCGTCAGCTTGACGCAGCATCACGCTCACTACCTATCAGCATCGTCGTCGTCGTCATCATCATTTGTTTCATCATCAATTTCGTAAAAATTTATCGTTCTGTCGTACTTACACCTGCAGCACTTCTTGCAGTTTCCCATCGTCGCTTGTATCGTTCTTAAGCTTTTGACCCAAATTGAGGTGTAGGCTCATGCATGTAGATACACCGCATAACAACGATTGGTCAGGCATCGTGAATTGCAAGGGCAGACAGTCTCTGCCTTTTAGCCTTCTCTTTATAGTGTTTTGGTTCACATCATGCGGACTTTGCAAGCGCAGCGCCTTGTTAGCTATTTTTGAAGTTGTTGTTGTTGTTGTAGCCGTTTCCATTTTCATTGAGATTGTCGTTTAGTATTGGCCTGTTTATATTGCACGCATGTCTGCACCAAGACATCTCTTCAAGTATACTTAACGGCTCTTTTCCCGCATATAGCTTTGCACTGAAGTTTTTGTGCGTACGTTCCGTGAAAGCGTAATGGCAAGCATTCAATGCTAATATGACCCATATTACTAGCATGTGGTAATTGACAAGCAGATGAGATGGAGACGCGATCCTCCTACCCAATTTCAGAGAATACATATTGGATTTAACCTAATTTGGCCAAGATGGCTGCTGATTGAGCTCAGCTTGATCATGTCACTCGAGCTGAATGCGTGAAGTGGACTACGAATGGTTGTTATGTGGCACTTACTTGGTACATTCTACCTCGCACGGTGCACTTTCGATTAGTTGGACTCGGCAGTAAGCTGCCACAGCCGCTTCACCCCGCAGGTAGGCGCGCGTACGAACTCGTACGCCGCTCCCGCTGTTGCTGATGCCGCAAGACGCCGAACAGGGACCAAATACGCCCCAAGGACCGACCGCGCATGCATCTAGCGAGGAGCTTCCTGACGCGGAGCTGCCGGCACCCATACTGCTATTCGATCCTTCGAAACCTGCAACATATTGCAGCCGAACGCACAGGCGATGGTTTGCACTGCAATGATCTGCTTTATAGAAACTGCTCGAACTATATAGGAGTACTGGTTACTAGTTTGAAGTATACTATAGACAAGCACCGCTGTTGGAAACTGGCGAGTCGAGTGGTGCTTAGGACGATAATTGGGTTACTAACCCCGCTGTAAATTGGGCCTAAGCTACAATGTCCACCATTTGATCAGTCACTGGTTTTGGCAAATCTAAGTTGGATAATGACGGCTAGATTAATAGACTAACCCGACAGAAGTATCCCTCTCCAACAAACATTACAGATTAGAATCTGACCTGAGTCCTCACTGATGCTGATAACGTGATGACGTGACTCTCCATTGCTCGGTTCGTTGTCCTCGTTATCGCACGAAACCTAGGATGATAGGGAACGTTTACAATTAATAGTTACTATCCTAGATGGCACACAAACTAAGAGAAAAATCTCACATGTAATGCAATTAAGCTGAATAACATTTTTTCCTATAGCAGTGGTCCTCATGCTCGTCTTTATGTTCTAACATAGACGCACACTAATTTAAAGCAGAGTTACGCACTTTTCAAAAAATCTCGGCCGAGCTGAGAATAGCGTTCTATCGTTTACTCTGTTTATTCTCTATAGGGCATAGTAGCGGCAAGGACTCCACATCAGGCTCACTTTACGGATTCTAGCTAAAGCCTTCAGGAACTATGCAGATGCCTTCTATAGGAGGGAGTAAATCTACGCGAGAGAGAACTAGCACCGCACCCTACAGAAATACACAAATGCTTGTATATATAATGCTGCAAGAATAATCATAAACTAAAAATATCAGCTTTATATGAAAATAACCACAACTATTTGTGAACTTTTGTAAATAGATATCAATAAGAAACTTTGCGAGAACCTAATGTTATGCATACTCAAACATATACAAGAAGCAAACTCCAAGAATATATAAATTATTATATAAAGCAAACTCAAAAAAAAAAACAGAAAACTATTGGCAGATACAATCGGTTTCAATTTCGCGAAAAGCGGTCGTAATTGACCTACGATCTAATGGACCTATTGACCTTGAAAATTGTCTACGGATTCCTATCCTGCTTCTGCCAGCATTGCACAATGAAACTGCAGCAATTAAAGGCATCATGCATGGATAGTTTTTTCCGTCGTTAACAATATTAAATCTGTTAGCAAACGGTCCTTATTTCAAATTGTACGTGCGGCTTGCCAGACTAAATTCGTGGCAGGCCAGGTCAGAGCAAAATCTATTTATTAATAGCGAATATTCGAAAACTTTGCGCTAACATTACAGTTTAAACTGCCCTACTGCATATAACGCTATGTGTTGGACAAATTAAGACATAGGAAGCAAGTTTGCTGGTCTTGCAACCTCTTGGTGGAGGGGAAGTACAAGTCAGAGATCCAAATACTGTTGCACATGGGTCGTATATAGAGGTTTTTGTAGGGGAGGGGGTAATGGGAGGCGGAGAGTTAACTGGGCCGTGTGATTCCTAAGACGTGGACCGAAATTCCATGGGTAAAAAGAAGGCGTCTAGCAATTAGGGAGGTAAGCAGGGACTGCAAACTAGCCGCTAAAAAGACGTTAAAAAACTTGCAAAGCGATCTATATGCTCGAAGGAAAAGTGAATCTGGTTGTTCGAACTTTGCTTGACGCCATCGTGGGCCTCATAACATATTTGGGATGAGATAAGCGAGAAGGAAGGAAAAGCCTAGGTTTTACTAGATCGAAAGTGGCCTAAAAGAGCTTAAAGCCATAAGATGGTCGGAACAAAAAGGCCTCACTAAACGAGGTTGAAAGCCTTCTCAGCGAAACCTTCAAGTCAGTAATAAAACATCTTTTGCAAATATCTTGAACAAGGTTTAGCGGAATGTGGATTCTCTGCAACATCAGATTAAGATCACGGCGACTAAGGTTCCACGGAACAGTGACGTTAGTATCAATGTAAGAAAAGCATGCACGGGAGCATCTCACGAGTTTCTGAGGAATGGGATGTATCGGTATCAGTAAGCATTACCTTCCACAAGCGCCTTCCAATCAGAAATCTTACAGAAAAGATTCCTGCGGAAGCAAACTCTAGGGTCATCGAGGCCATTCGTTGCAAATGGGCCAATGAATGGCACTACTTGGTCCATTCTACAAACATTTCAACGGTATACAGAGTTCTAGCCTACGGCAAATCGTGTATAGGATGTGTCGCTTACCGAACAGGTCACGGTAGAGCACAAAGTTTTTGAGTGCCCTGACCAGGCTGTCACGAAGAATAGATGCCACCGGAGTGGGTTATTGGGGCATGTTCTAAAAGTTGCAGGGATGAACCCTCTTGCCACAACTAATTGTTGCGGCGCAGACTATCCTGCAAGTTCGACAAATTGCTCGAATATAGAGAAAGTGTCGCGAAGAAAACTCGCAGATGAATGCGAGTAAATGGCATGGGTAAAGCACTTGCTACTACAACTCTGACCCCAACGAATAGCACAGATGAATCGCCTGCAATGCCTGTTCTGTCAAGGCAGGCTGCTGAGGGTGATAACTTCGAGATAACAGTGAACACCAAGAACGAAAGTGACAGAATAGCGTTTTCCCCTAGCAGGAACAATGTGAGATGAAGAGTCTTCGTGTAAGTGAGCAGTGGCCAGAGTCTTCCATGATAACTGTAGCGGGAGCGACACCTCTCACTATCCGCTCAAGGAGCTCGCTTGGGAGAAGGGGCTGATATACTAATTATTACCGAGCCCAACACTGGTCTACAGAACAATCGACTAATGACATGAAGTCTTCATGTCAAGAAGAGATTATAATGAAGAAGAGAAGGGATTGTAATGAGTAGCGAGGCGGAGAGCGGTCTTCCTAAGTGCAGACCGCTGACATCTGCTCCTGCTACTCAAGTTCTAATGGAACTATAGAAGACTTGAACAGGATTCCAAAGAGCATAACGGAATTGATAATCAAAGTAAAAGACGTTTTAGTGGTCATTGCTTAAAACGTTAGCATGGCGTCAGAGCTGTATAGCTTGAAGGACAGATTGAGGGAGTCGGCAGCTGCGAGCGGATGGTTACACATAACCTGGCAACGCTAAGTGCGGGCGGCTCGCCGACTTCTCAAGGTCACGCGGCTTCTACTTCGTAGACTTCACGATATGCAAAGTGGATCAGGCGGCTCGACTTGATGGCTAGGGATTACTTGGCAAAAAAGAATACTAAGTGATCATAATGCTATAAAGTGCTCTGTGCATTTTAAGCAAACAAAGGGAGTAAGCCATAAAACGCTAGGTGCAGAGATATGGAGACCCCCAGAGTAGCGAAAATCTACAACGACTGTTAGTAGAAATCTACGTAGTAAAAGGGTCCCGCACAATAAGTCAAAAATTGAACCCAAATTACTGATGAAGTAAAAAAAACAGTTCAGAATTGTAATCGAGTTAGAAAAAAAAATTGGACAAACCAATGCCGGCGGCGATCTTGATGTGTTGCAAGAGGCTACTGAAGGCTATACGTAAAGAAAAGCGCACAGAAAATAAATGTCTAATAAAATAATAATAGATAAGAGGATATTAAGAGCAGCTGCTGAAAAAATCTGTAATAAATACAGGAAAACTTGTAGAATCTCTCTTATAAGCTCGAAACGGACAGAACGAAAAAGTATATGCTGCCTGAAGAAGAAAAAAATGGAAGTATTGAGATACTTCTTCCCACCTCATCAATCCTCTGACCGACCTAAATTTACCAACTCAGTCCCTGAGAAAGAAACCTTTCCTGTTACGAGGGAAAAACACTGAAGACAAGAGAACGTACTAAAATAGATAAAGTACAGAACCGGACAAGGTCCCGTACTTACAAGGACTTTTTTAAGGACTTCTCTATTATGGTCGCTATAGTTGCCATGCGGATACTCAGCTCAACTGTCTCCTACAAGAGTGGAAAAAAGGTGAAATCGTACTTATACTTAAAAAGTGAGAGTTTCTACAGATCTAAATGGCTGCTAGAGATGCTTGCAAAAGGCACAGAGGCCCTAATGGAGCGTAAGCCTAGAAACTTTGCCGAAGAAAAGGGTCTTCTGTCCGAAGGTCAGTATGGCTTTCGAAAACACAGACCAATTCTAAGAGCAATCAATAAGATCCTTAGAATGGCTGAAAACATGAGAGGAAGCTCGATAGAGGTAAGTAACTTTCTTCTACAATCTTCTTAAATATAGAAAATGCTTTTAATAGCCTGCCGTGGTGGACAGTGCTCTCATGTTTGAGAGGAGCAAAAATCTTCCTGTATTTAATCTTCCTGGTGTCAGACCACCTATGGGACGTTCTTTTCTATGGCAGTGCGGATTCCACAAAAATCCACCCTGGACTCTTTCTTGTTGATCCTGACATATTGTGGGGTATTAAAATTTAGCAATCTTTCTTTAGAAGTGGGAACCATTCCTTGTGCAGATGACTTCGCAGTCATAGTTCAAGACCGAACGGCAGAAGGACTTCAAAGAAGGGTAAACCAGACTGCTAAATAGACTTTGATATGAATGAAACAGCGTAGGCTGTCTTTAACCTCTGCAAATTCAGAGGCTGTGCTAACGAGGAAAGAATACTCCAGGTAAAAACGCTGAGATATTTAAGCATCCAACTCGGTCATACAATGAGGGGGTGCATCACATCAAGCAAGCCGTCACAAAAGCAACTAGAATCCCCACCAAAACATTTGTGGCCCACGGGAAAAAAAGACGAGGTTTCTCAGAGCACCAGCAGAATCAACTGTGCTCTTCAGAGCATCTGTCTGAACATTACCCAAATTTATGGGGGTCGTAGTCAAGAAGCTACTCAGAAGTGCACAGCAAATCCTTGCGCTTAGGGTACTTCGAGCCTACCGTGCGGTTAGATCAAACGTGGCCTTGGTCTTGAGGCAGGCATAATTTTTTAGGATCTGGAAGACAAAGAAAGGCACATGCGGCGCGATGCGGTATATAATAGATATATTCGATCTGGCGGAAGGCAAAACTCTAATTTGGTTTCAGGAGCGGCAGTAGGAAACATCATCCCAAACATACAGCCCTGAAGTGCACCCCGGGTGGGGAGCTCCGTTATTACCCCTTACAGATACTTACGAGTCACGGGCCGTTTCAAGATAATCTTTACAAAATTGGTAAAGCCTTATTAGGTATATATTCTTTTCACTACGGGCCTGGAAGATATAAACCACACGCTGGCGATTTGTACGGCGACTAGCAACACTGGAGTACGACACATAACAGAAGAAATGCGATTTTCTTCAGGAAACGACATAACGGGGTTTACACACTTGATCATTCGGTCGCGAGAGTGTTGAGTGATGTGCGAGAGTCCGGTATAAGAGATTTTGAAGCAAAGGGAACAGCTCGCAAAGTTAAAACTAAGAAACATAGTGTCTACTACTTTGTGAAGTTCACAGGACGCACGGGAGGGGGGGAGGAGGGGTCATACTTTTGCGCAGGAAGCCAGCCTGTCTGTTTAGGCCCAATGATCAAATAGCGCTAGCGACTCCCCCTTAAATAAGGACCTGCATTAATTTGGATTGTACATTCCAATAATTTCTATAGGCACGTTACAAACCTTCTCATAGAGTCGTTGCCTTGTAATGGTAAGTTTTGCGACTGGCTTCATAGGCGTTCCAGTGGGATCAAAGAAAGGAGAATCTGGATCCGCTGGGAAGGACGACGTGATTTTATGAATTCGCTGCTGAGGGCTTGATGCTTCGCGTTGTGCCTGGTTTCATGATAAATGACATTTTGTTAAATTTATCACATTAGATTTTCAGATATCGTTTTATTTGGTTCTAATGATGCAAAGTTGACCAGTAGTTATTCTTTTGTTGCAATAAAACAATCACAGTAGTCTTCTTTGATTTGCTTAACTACTGCCGAAGTTCTGGGAGAGCCTATAGGACTACCAACATTGGAAGCCCCTTCCAATCGTTCAGTTTGTAGACATTAAAGTGAGTACTCGTCGTGATGAGGAAATTTTTTCGTGAAGGAAGACAGGGGCTAGTCAGGTTCGTATTATCACCTTTCGCAGTGAATTACGATAATAATGACTATACACAATGTTAGTTATATCTCAAAAATGTCCACGATTAATCGAACTCCGTTTTACCTACAAAAGTGATTGTCGTTAACAGCTACCAGTGCGGTGCCCCAGTTATTCTTTTTTCTTTCATTACAATCCAATACACACTTCCCAGTACTTTTATAGTGTACAAAAAAGTGCGCACATACACACGTATGTATACAGATCATTTTGCCACGAAAAGGAAGTTTGTTTGCGCATGCGGTTAAACAACTGACGTCCTTTTTGTGTGAGGTTATTTCATACTTACGACTACATATGAAAGACCATCACTAGTACCGGCGTCCCACGGATAGAGATTTATTGTCTTCGAGGCTAACCAAGAGCAATTCTTCAGACATAACTCGAGTGAACTCACTCCGACCAGCCAATCTGGGGAGGGTCCAAGCATCGACAAAGCGGACATCACGTGGTGTTTGCGATCTACACGAAATACAGCGAACGTCTTGCCGTTTACGTTCGGATACCACAATCCGCGAGCTTTAATAATAGTACGAATTTTTCCTGACTATAAAATGACAAAAAATAGGTAATTTGTTTTTATATATTTTAAGCAGATTGAGCCCTTCTCATAAGACGTAGCTTTAAATAATGGGCAATGTTGATAATATTTATATGTACATATACTAGAGAGGAGCGACTTAACAAACAGATTTGAGCGCATATGCGGACAAAAGTAATCGTATCCTACAAATAACACTGTCTAGTATGGCTTCAGCGGTTGTCGATGCCCACTTACCTGCAATGGGTATAAAGGGTTTTAACATGTGCGCTAATACATATTTGGGTTACCTGGGCTTTGAGCTCAGCTTCGAGTTTCTTTGTGGCTCCGTGTTCAGCTACACTGCGAACACCTTCTGAGGCAAAGCCATCATACTCCCACATCTTGAAGTCGGCCGCGTGGGATGCACCAATTATGTCCGAAAAGTGCGTCAGCCACTCATCTGCAGTAATGGTAAGAGTACATACAGAAAAACACGCTGATAATGATCATTCGGGCTGAATTGATTTCGTTTATAAGTTTCCCGCTCAATGGTCTGCTAAGAAGAAACCCAGAGTGCCTCTAAATATAATTGGATATGATTCATGTGTAGGAAATGGCGATTTAAGCGCAATTTTTACGCTCTTGTACTTACAAAAACAACTATACTCATATTATTATAGCTAGTATATCTAGTATATATTCCTAATGGTATTGTACTTTGTAGTAGCAGAGCAGGAGCATTTATATAATCGATTTGAATTGTCCGTTGTGTGCATCTGTTTACCGCTGTATACAGCCGAATCAACTGATAACCATTTGAAATGCTCGCCGTCCGTTATAAGATGGAGAACTCCTTCAAAAGAATTAATATCAACATTACCGATTGTTAATTAGAAAACTAAACGTATCGATATAAAAAAAATACTTATAAAAATCACTTGTTTCAAGATATCCGCTGGGCACAAACTCTATGGAGGTTACTTACTATCAGGGTAGCCTTTCGGGTGCGTATATCTAGACCAAAGGCCCTCAAAGGTCATTTCGTACTTCGCTTCATCGCAGGCGCAGCATTCTTCAAGCACAGGAGGCTGCTCATCGGCATTATCCTGCTCTTCTGGGCATAACTCCTAATACGAAACAGACATATGTACGTCTATTTATATTGTCAAATTATGGCACCAGCAAGAGCGATGAAGGCACTTAGTATGTATAGGATGGATTTAGGACAAAGCCAGTCTTTTATTATTCGGTGGAATCGATTGTGCATCGGCTGTTCCCTTAAGTAGCTTTTTAGGCCATTTACCTTTGTCAAGTTACCATCGTCCATAAACCAGCGTTCTGCATACTCGACGACGGCAGCCCTGTAAAGAAATTTCATGAACCGATTTCACTACGGGCGTATTGTGTGGTTATATTAATATTGAAAAATTAATGTTTGACTTCTGCGCAGATCTAAGCGAGTGTTCTGTGGTACGTCTGGAACGCTTTGAAGTTGACTGCCTTTAGACTGAACCCTGAGACATCACGTAATAAAACTGTAGTAAACTGAAATCTAGCAAAATATTTGTGACTCTGACATCGGATATAGTGCCATCGCGCAGTTACGTACGCCAACAAAGCCGTTTATCCCTCAAGAAATGAAACAAATTTCAATGCGTGTTTAACAAAAAAAGACTTGATACAAAACAAGCTGTTGCCAGTTTTACGACTGGAACGGCATTAGACATTCTAGCAAATATATTCAATACAACGTTTGACTCGTTCATAGACCCTTGTTGCCTCTGTAACCTATATCGATAACATAACGTTCCAACGTAAGTTGTTCCTCCCTTAGCAATGGAGAATATGAAGCATGTATGTTATGAGTTCAGCTAGAATTTTCGGAGCATATTCTAAGAGTGCGCGGTGTTTGGCGGCAGGTAAGTGAGAATGCGTAGTAAGTCCAAGTCGATCATAAAGGGACTCGGAACGAATCACAATTGACAGGAATCGATTAGCGCCAGCTGGAAATGGGGCCCGGGGGGTCCTCTTACACAATCGAAAAGGAACCAGTTGCTATAGCTCAGTCAAGGGTCCATTTTACCGAGCCGACTAACGAATCGGAGAAATCCGATCTTACTCTCGCCTGACCACAATAATGTTTTGATAAAACATTAACAGATCTGTTCGAAAGAAGCGGTCAAAACCGGAAGCGGCTTGTCGAAAGCACTTGACACTAGGGCTATTATGAACGAACATGGAGCTTACTAGAAGCATTTTGGTACGATGAATTGGCCTTATGGAACCACAAGTAAAAGTTGAAAATAAGTAAAATCAGGAATCCCTTATAACGTAGTGAGTGACTTGCAGGCTCAACCGTACTAGCTATATATGGTTGGAATATTTTAGGGAATGAATATGTCAGTGAATATGTGTTCGTTGCCAAGAATTCACTAAGATACCCTTAAAACTTAATCCGTAAATAGTTTGCGTTTATTCTTGCCAAACCTCAGTAAAAACCTAAATTAGGGTTACAATTAATCAATACAATAAGTAAATTTTTATCTTTCCGTCTTCGTTATTCTTAGGTTTCTCCTACTGCGAAGATGTCTTCGCAATGGTGTCGTCTAAGATATCATTGTTAGCAGTAGCAAAGCTATACAGTAAGTATCAGGACACAGGGTTATAATCACTATCAGGATTAGCAGCGTGTCGAACATTTATGACCCTTAAATAGGTAGAAAAGATCTTTCTCACCATCCTCCCCTGCCTTAACCCCCGCCGAAGGTTAGCCTCGATCTTTTTTCATTTGGCTAATATCACCTTTTGTGGACTGTAGGAGCACATGCTTTTATCGGTTAAGTTACGTAGTTATTGCCTCTGTAAGACGTACTTGAAGCTGACACACCCGGCGCCAGCGGCCGGAGGAGCCGTCCACAAAACAGTTACCTCCGCCTTAGCCACTGGCGAGGCCTGCTCTACAGCCTGGGGGCACTCATCCGAATAGCGCGATAACGCATCGCCGAACAGCTGCAAAGAAAAACTGAACAAATGTAATGTCAGCCGGAATGTAAGATTTTTGTATATATACAGTTCAAGCAAAACATGTTAGGTACAATATGCTGCTTTCATTGATGATGCGGTCGATCTCAGCTAACTTTGTGATATTGCATTGTTCTTATAGATATAGTGGAGGCAAAATAAGTTGTTGCTAGAAGACATCTAACCGAATATATCATAGGTGGGCGTTGTTATCCTTTCGGTCCACAAAGCTTGAGTTGCCACGTCGTTAGTTGTAGGCTTTCATTACGATCATCAGCTGTTTTGGCTCGTCTTTAAACATCAGGCATCGAGCCCAGGCGTATCTCAACTACCTAAGTCAGGCTCCACGCGCAGACAACAGTAACTTCACAAGTGTATATATATATATATATACATAAACGTCGCGTTTGTCATACTTAGGAATTGGCGTACTAGTTTTTAGGATACTTTTGAAAGAATGATTTTTCCACACACCGCATTTGGGCTAGGTAACATATATATCTAAGAGGCTTTTTTGAAAATGTTCGTATCAACTAAATCTAAAATGTTTTAGGATAGAATTTGCATCGATTCAATTACAACGATGTAGTGTTTTCTTATACTCTGTAATCTACGATTTTGAGCTCGGTTTAATAAAGTACATTGTTTCTCTATTGATTTGGTGGATTGTCGTTATTTGGCTATCACAAATAGTTAAGCAACAAACAAAAAAAGTTGCGGTTATCAACGAACTCCAGGAAACACTATTCAAGATCCCTTTCCCCAAGAGACGCATTAATATTCGCAAAAATATGCCAGATTTAAAGGTTAAAGGAAAACATTGGTCAATTTTTTATACGATTTTTAATGCTTAGATGAGAAGATCTGCCGTATACACTGATCGGCTCTATCTATTCAATCTAAACAGACACATATGACATTCAGCTGAATCGGCTGATTCGAAGAAGAAAAACTGTAGTTTTAAATATTACAGGATATTTTAGAACCAAAGGTCGATACTATAGCTCACTATAACAGGTTTGTTTTGTGACAGGAGCGTGGGCTATCGGTATTCATGTCATCATAGGAAGTTCAAACTTTCCATTTGAGCAGGGGCGTAGAAGCATCTTCGGGAAGCTAATATGCTGCTGATATAATGTATCGTTATAATATGTATTCATTTGGTGAAGGGGGCTAGAGAAATAGTATATTAAGCTTGAGTTGTAGATAAAAAAGTAGCATTTTTCTGAAAAAAATAAGTCATAAATAAATTTCGGAGAAATTTACTTGATTCCGACGAAAAAGTGATGCTTTCGAGTAATTCAGGTATTCCAAGCCGATCTACCTCCATGGAAAAGGTTCTCGTTCACCGAAGTTCATAAACAGATTTGTAGATGAAAAGGTCTTTATGGAGATATTTCCGTATAATGAAAAGCTTTAAAGAACCTAATGTCTGATCTGAAAAACCAAATGGGTATAGATGAGTTTCTCCTCTATTCTTATTAGCATCAATGTTACCCACCATTATTCTTGATCAATTGATTGGTATTATATAATATTGAAGAAAAAGGCAGACTTCTCTTTGTATGGTCCTGCCCTCAAACTCAGTATTTTTCGTATAAACGTACGTCTCTCGGTGTGATATCTACCTAGTTACTACTTTTCATAATTTTCAAATTTTAGCGCCAACGTAAATATCGGCGCTCCAGTGCCTCATTCAGACTTCTTCGGTCTCGACATCTTAACCGGTACTCATAGGCCCTACACTGACGTTTCAACTGGCATAAAGGTATGTAGCTTCGAATTGAGTACGTGGAAATCATTCATGCTTGCCGGATTTGCTGCAAGTAACGAGCGTTAAGCTGAGCTCGCTCTAGCTTCGAGATTTTACATAAAAATCTACTGTAACAACCTTTAACGTTTAAACTTCGTCCATTTCAATGATGTGGAGCTCATATTTTGGTTTAGGTCAATATACCCTATCCGAGCAAATAGATCGCATACAAAATTGCCTAGAATATTTGTCAACATGTATCAATATGTGATGCCTTACTAGGTTCTGGCTGGGAAATTAAATCTAACTTCGATGAAACTGATTTGATGGCGTAGCGCTGTTAAACTGCTTGTGGAGCTCATATATTTGTGCTCGCTGATACAGATATACCAGAAACATTTTCCCCTGTCTGAATCGTTAGTAAGAAATTTAAACTAGTTTTTATAGGCATATATGTTTTCAATTTAACCACTCCACAGTCAACCTAGGCGTGTATGGTATTCATTGGATATCTACAACGAAAAATAGGTACACAATACTCAGAAAGTGGAGCGGCCCTATAGATAATCAAGCAACGCGATACTGTTTCATAGGTAGAATAGTAAAAGCCTCAGATAATGCTGCTTAGCGTGAAATAAAACGAGAAAGGAAAGGACGTCAAATTTTACCTGATATGTCTAATAAAAGTTTTATTACTCTACTACTAGTAGAGTAATCCGGGACGTCTGCTTAGAAACTGAGCATAAGAATAGTGACCCGTTTACTGTTCTGAAAACAGAACACATTTTTACAGATGAATCTAACCATCGTAATCCTGTATGTACCATACATCGGCCGTATGCTGAAACCATAAATTCGAAAACTAGGCGTTCGTTGAGTCCCTTGTTGCCCAAATGCCCACTTCCCCTCTGGCTTTTGAAGTTGACACATGATAGATCGTGTTGTTCTAGTTGAAATAGGTTAAACCCATTTTACGGCCCTTTTAAACGATTTTCAGGTGCACACTGTAAACTACGGAAATTATATAATTACTTATCGTCGCTCAATAGTAAATTGATTTGGGCTCAGTCTATTACTTCGAAAGAAAGTATACATTAATAATATCAGTAAACTTAAGACAGGTCGGCCCTCACTGCCGCTATCAGCTAGTCCTTTTTATTTGTCGCGTACTTATACAGCCTAAAACTCGGAAAGAGCATATGTAATTTTCGACCGTTTTCCGGAGATCCGTTTCAGGACATTTGCGATAAAGAAAACCCGCCTTGCGCCAATTTCCTCATACGATGACCTGCCTAGTGGAACCCGCTAGATAAAACACAAATATTTGTCTTATATGATATGATTTTATATCAAAACTTTTATCCGCTATTCCCTTCGTTTGCTATTCTCTATGCTTTACGAGAACGACGACGTAAAATCTATATGGACTGACTAATTTTGCAGAACTAGCTTAGTTAGGTAGCGGACTGCCTTGAGGGCTCCGAAGATTTGACCTGGTAATTTGGTCGTGTGTAATTTTCTTTCTGACAGCTTTGGATGAATAAGTAAATGCTTCGAGTTTTACTTCTGGTACCGACAAACGGACGGCCTCTTTTAGCACGAAACGAAATGTGACTGCCTGCGCCCGCCTTCGAGCACCCAACACCTTCTCAGATTTAATAGCCTAGCACTTTTCCACTAAATCATTACAGAGTAGCATCTAATAAGTCAAAGTAAGCAAAAGCGCTTGGCATTGCCGAATCTATCGTTTTTCCGTTTAAAATATATGGGACATGGTAATAATCAAGTGATTCATTATCGTCGCATTAATTATCGTCACGGACTTTAATAATTAGGGCGTTAAAGGACCGAAAGACTGAATACAACCGAGTGATGTTCCGGCAGGAAACGAAGGGCATGCAGTACGTAATCTCTTAACGTTGCTTGTCATACTTGGGAAGTTCATGGTAGAAAATTTTCTATTGTGACTACTATACAGTAATCCGCTTGCGTAAACCTTTGCAAGAAAGCATTTTCCAAAAGACCCATAGCTGTATAGTTTTGTCTATTAAGTTTACTAGTCGTAACTTGCACGTAGTCGCAGCTGTTGAGATGGCTAAATCATGCAAGCGAGTAGTTCAAAATCACTTTAAAGCAAACGGAAGATTCGAAATCTTTGATTTTTTCCGGCCTCGCTATTTGTGACGATGGCAGCGCTACAACTATGCTTTGCTAGTTGGCGCTACAACGGCGGCAACAAATTAAGTTTTATAAACAACTATCCGAAGCTATAACACAATGCTATATATATTGTGTAAAACTATATGGAGAAATAGGCTTCTAGAAACGCCGGGACGTATAAAGCAGACTACAGCTTTTTTTTTTCCTGCTAACTTAACATTAGATAGGTGTCAAGTGAATGATCGTTGAGGTTATTAAGAAACTATCCACCAAGCTATGATTTCGGCGAAAAAAAATTACTAAAGCATGTCATGGATGATCATGAACAGACGAGAGTTTCGACTGTTGACAGCATGCGGCCGACCTCGTCTGTTGAAATTCCATAGCGAGTAGGCGTAACTCTCGAAGTCAAAACGGACAAGCTATCCCGAATTTTAATACGTGCCCTTATACCTAAAAAATAGAGGTGCTACTTATAGACAACTATGCTAATTCCATACTCTTTTACAGATCCTATGTATACAGGTTGGTTGAATCATCGTAGCCCTACGACGGTCTAATGGTAACGTGTTTGCCTACTGAACCTAGAAAATTTAGGCTTAGTTTGAAACTGTGCACAGGCACACTCTGTTTCGTGCGGGAATGCGTCAGTCGTTCGAAGCAATGCTTAAGGCTAATACCTGACGTAAAACTGTAAACATTTTTCAGTAGTAATCATGTAATTATATTGCGGTGCGGTGGCGGGAAAAATAGCTCGGTTGGTTAAAAATCTGCAGAATCTCGGCCATTAGTTGGGCCACAGCAAGACGCGATGGTAATTTTTTGCCCCTCTATGCGCATCGCACTGTCGCGAGGCGATCTTTCCCCCTTATTCCCCTTTTATTTCAGCAAAGACAGGCACTGAATATCCGTAGTTACGAACTTCACATAGATATAACTACCAAATTAGAGGTTTCCATGATGGCCCAGTGGTAACATGGTTGCCTACTGATCTTAGGAACACATGGGGTAGTAGATCTACTTATTGTATAGAAATTTATTTACTATTCACTAACTGTTAGTCATATAATTGGGACTCTCGGATGTTGATAAATGAACCGTGAAAATATTCTGTGTAGCTAAAAAATTACACATTCGTATTCGTTGAGAACCGCTTCACGTAGACAACGCGTCACCTCATTCGTGACCAGCCCCATAGAGAAAGCTCAAGACATGCCTAGCAGCAGACTAATACGTCAACATGACATCCGCATTTTGCCTTCTCCATTGTCGCCACACGGCCTCTTTTGTCTAACGGTATAACACAGTATACAATAACGCTAGGGTTCGCATAGCATTGTTACTACTATTTTAGCCAAAGCAAACTTATAAAGCTATTCTCATGACGATCTAATAATAGACAGCTACGCTAGCCGGTGACAAACGGTCGTTCGACCCATAAAAAACGGGTCGCTGTGCAAATTACACATTTTGCTTTGTGTTTCATTGGCGCCCACTTCAGGCTGTGGTAAGCGACAAAAAGGTGGACTACGCAAAAAATATGTACGATCGATACTAGGTTATGGCAAGCAAAGAGGACCGCTAGTAAAACTAAAGTACTATTTAAAGAAAGTCCAGGCTGGTTCGGAATGAGGTGAGGAATCAAGAATTAGTAGGAGGTGTTTTCGGCGGACCTAAATCTAACAGTCGGGGCTGAGCTCCACATACGGTCCACATAAAATAGGATTTTCCACATAAAACAGAAAAAAATGGTATTCAGTCGTATGTGAACTATATTACTAAAAGCCTATAAAAATTTAAAAAAACACACGCTTGTCTTATGGACTGTTATGTTCAAGGGATTATTTCGGCTTTCGAGGAAAGAATAACGTGTGAACCTAAAACCTAGGTTAAATAAATATTCAAAAATTAAGGAAAAGCACAGACCGCTACGGTTATTTTGATTTTATCGTCATTCGATTGTTACCACGCAGCAAGACCCACCATTTTTTTGTTGTTGCTGTTATTACATATAAATTTCATTTATCAAAAATTAGTTATTTACATTACTTTTGAAATTAAGTGTAAAGGATATAAGTATCGACTTGTTCGATATTTATATCCTTTACACTTATTTCAAATATGGAAAAAAAAAGAAAATATATTAAAGTTTTGAAAATATTGTCTTGCCGAGTATTATATATTATAGAAAGCCAATATTATTTTCGTTTACGCCTGAACCATTTGTAAAGGACGAGATTAGCTGGAGTATTGGTAACGGAAAGAGACAAGAGAGAGAGAGAGAACGAGAGAGAGAGAGAGAGAGCGAGAGAGAGAGAGAGGTAACTGAAACGCTTTGACGGTTCAGCCTAATAATGGCAGGAAGAGGAAACTTAGTCGATTTTATAGATAAAAGCTTGGCCGTGGCCGACCAAGAATATCCGCTTATAGAGTATATAATCTTCTATAAATATGTACAGAAACTAACGGCCAGCCGCGCACGTAAGATTACCTAGCTCTACAATCCGTTTTCAAACTCTTATAAGCTAACTAGATTGGCCACTGTCTTAACGTCGCAAGGACGACCGGGGAACCAGTTCAATGCATCCTTGCCGGGCGCGTCTTAATGAAATTGCAGCGTGCTTCTATACACCGCCTTTTGGAGTGCACTGCACTGTCTATAGAGCTTTCCTACCGAACTCGCAGTGTCAACACCGGTTATAACTGCATTCCTTTTATACCCGTACTGCTTGCTATATATATATATATATATATATATATATATATATATATATATAGCGTAACTTGTTAACGTTACGCAGTCAGAGTATAAGGTAGGAAGGTAAGAATCACAGACAGGTCATCATTCGATCAGATAGTTTGCAGTCCACCAATACAGTTTTTCACCACTTTATAACACTTTCTTGATGATTATCATCTAGAATCGACTAGACGTGTCAGATAAAAAAAAAAAACCATGTGTATGGTAGAAGAACGGAGTCTATCAGCGGCTGGGGGCAAGGCTGTTTCATTTTCGTGATTTTATTGGCTTTGTAGTTGAGTGGATGCATGGTTAACTAATGCGAAGTCGCTATTAGAAAATAAGTGGCCTCCAAGGGCTCGATAATGGATTCGGAGTTGCTTCTGCTGAAGCTGCCGACAGATTGATGTTTTCAAAGTGTTACAGGGACATGGGTATGTCTAACAGAAACTACCCGGTCCTTTTTGGGGGGACGCTAGGTCCAATAGGTACAATAGATATACATGAGGTCTATAAACAGGTTCAGGAGAGCAAGATGCTGGAACACGGCCATCTCGTCCTGCACTATACTTTCTAGGAATGTGTTCCTATTCTCCTTAGATGAAATCTTATGCTTTGTACAGAAAAAGGAAAAACTAAACACTGAAACCATTTATTTGAGATAAAAACATTAGGCATTAAATACGGATTTGGATATGTCTCAAAAAATAAATGATCATACCTGAAATGCCCCTACATCAGGGTTGATACGGTTCGGGTCCGAGCTTTCCACCACAAGAGTAAATGCGACAAATTTTGGTGACGACGAATCGAGCACGTCCTGTGGGGCCTGAATTGACACTGCAACAATGAAAATATACCCTGTGTAAATTGTAGTACTAAACTGAATCTATACTCATATTTATACACGTATACATATATAATCTTGCAGTTTAATTATTCGTTGTTACATTTGTATTCCTTTACCGTATACGTTAATACATGATATCCAGAATAATGAAAATCCACTAGCATAATTTCACGAGATGCGTGCAGAAAGAGACAAATGGACTTGTCATGTAGGACCGACCCTTTGAGATTTGAGGCCCGTTTACGACTGACTTTTCAGTTAGAAAATTGTATTCTTTATTTCTTGCTTACTAAACTATGTTCTTAGGAGTGTTTCCCTGCAGCAAAACGTAGCTGGATAAGGGCCACCGCAGCGACTGTCTGCAGTTAGGTTCAAGTGTCAGCTGTATTGTACCATTCATGAAATTAAGCAAAAACGAGCTCCCCAGGAAAATCTCAGACGACTTGCTTTTCTTAATCTCAACATAAGCCTTTATGCCCAAGATTGATTTTGACTACTAATAACAAATGTGAGACAATTCCATTGATCTGATCAGAAGACACATCATCGTGAAAGTCCAATACTTAACCCGCTCCGAAGTTTCCTACGTTCCGTGACAACCCTACGTTCTTATCAAACTTTGGCCGTGAAATCCAAAAGTACATACTAGAAAATCTGTCCTAATTACTCTAACAATGGAACAACAATAGTAATGACTCCGATTGTATACAGAGAACCTCAGTAGCACAATAATATGTTATATACGCACATAGATACTCGATGGTCTGAGCAGGAATGCATTAACCACAGGCATGAGTCTCCTCACCGTCGTCGTACACCGTAATATTTTTAAATCAACATAATACCCAATACAATTAGCCTATCGAACAAGGTACGTTTTTTCTGATCTTCTAATCTAAGTGAGATCTCCATACAATTATAAGGAACGGGTAACACATACATAAATACAAGCTACGTGGGACCAACATAATATTCATTCACCTGCTCGCTGCTCCACGATGATGATGGCCTAACCGATTCCTACCGTATAGGTTGCTTTCTAGTTGAAGGACACTTTAGAACCCAAAAAAGGAGGGAACTGGAAAGATAGAAGACTCCTCGTTTCGAGATATTCTTTCTGCCTCTTCGTATCTGTCAACCAGAACCTCCGAACTCTTTCGCATTATGCGTAAGACTTCCATAGCAGATGCGGCATGGACTGAGGACGCGAAGAATACCAGAAAGCAGAACACGGTTGGGGGTAATGTCTGCAAGCCGGCTAGAGTTGAGTGGGGGCAACGTGGGTCACGGTGGACTAGGACAGGATGACGACGGAAGCTGGCCAAGAACAGAAGCATATCAGTCAGACGAGCCGGGCTTTCCATATACGGAAGAATTTCCGCGGCTCTTCATGGCCCGATCCTTCGCTCCTTGCTCCTGCTCAAGAGGTTCTTTTTCTTCCATGAGCCTTACTTCTAAGAAATGGGAAAGGACTGGACCCAGCCAGCTGTTAATATGAGGTGGCCGTGTGCCGTCGAGGCCACGAAAAGCTGCCGCAGTCCCTCATATCTGCCTAGCGAACTCAAAGAAAAACTCTCGAGATAGGCACATGGGTATCACGGTGCTGCTTCTGCCGCTGCCAGTCTCGACAACTAACGAGACGGTGGCGTGGGCGTTGATGGGAGTCTTCCTCAAGCGACAAACGAAGGAGAAAACAGAAAGCTTTAGGAAGATCGAGAAAAGTGGCAACTGCTAATGATGCCGTAGCTTTCGCAGTTTTTTCTTCTGTTCACCTTTTTCTTCCTAAGCCTAGTATCCTCAGCCCGAAAAAAGACAAGTCGCGCTGGGTGAGACGATGAATCCAAGCCGATTTCTATACTCTGACGTTTTGTCTTCGTCAACAATGATCTATCGGATAGAGCGGATACAGACTTAGCAGTGCGATAAATCGTCGCTATTTCTAATAGCAACGATTACAAAAGTGGTTTAGGACATCTAATGATTTCGCTTGTTTCAATCTGTACTGAAGCAACCATATTGAGTGCTTTCAGACAGATGAAAACACTCTCTGCGGTTTTCTATCAACCCTAACGGCATGTTGATACAGAATTGTGTTGTTATTGAAGCAGATATGCGGACAACGTGTATCGGACCTGTTTATTGATTGTTTAAGTTTCTACATTTTACGCCAAAGGAAAATAGTAATCCGAGGCTTGAAATCGACAGTCAACGGTACGCTACAAGCGAACGAGATTTGAGATTGCGCGTGCGTACGTAATGGAATCTAACCTCGTCAACGGCGTAGCGTAGACAGAGCCAATCGTCTCGACTTTACTGCTATAATAGCGTAATACTATATATAGCATTACTGAAATATATAACGTATTGGGGAAGACGATTCATTATTCACAAAATTCAAATTTAAGCCTTACGGAATAATTAAAAAATGTTCTTAAAATGGACTGAGGGTTCTTGCAGCAGTAGCAATCTATATACGCTATAGGAAAAGAAGAGCTTCAGAGCTTCGTCGTTTTTATGTCCTTACTTGGACAACGTTTCAGCCGCAAATCGAACATAACAATCAAGTCTACGTAAGCCCCAACGAAATGGGAGCCCTGTCCACGTATGAGGCGATTTTATCAACTCGCCAATTTTTGGTTAGCCTACTATGGAAGCCTTCGTAAGCATAAGTAGCAAACCTAGTGACAAGCAATAGCGTAAACTCGATCAGGCAGCGCTTCTTGAAAGGTTCGAACGCTCGAAGCTCTATGTACAAATACTCTATTCATGTCACCATTAATGATAATCTAACTGTAAAGCTAATACCTATTATATTTCGTAATTATTTTATTCAGCTCAAATCTAACTATATCAACTAAGGATGAGCAAGCACTTTACAGTAGAGCGAGACTCGTAAAGTTGATCATCGATAGGAAGGTTCGAATGAAAAAGTCAAACTCGCCGTCTTTTTACATAAAGACAGTCGATCTGTAACTAAATAAAGTTCAGCTCTTCACGCGGAAGATGGATAGGGCGCAAGCGAATTGCTCTCAGGCATTTTGCAGCCCTGAGCTATTTGCTCGCATAAAGGCGTTTGTTGAAGAACTCTAGAAGCGTTCAACCGATCGAAAGAGCCTACAAGTTTACCTGTCATTTATAGACTAGTTCTAATGTACTGATGCTTGATTATCTTTTTCCAGAATCGCTTAGCTATGTTCAAGTGTATGAAATGTAGTTTGACATTGTACGTATACAAATGAAAGCACCGTAAAGGGCACGAAACTGTCACACTGTGCACGGGAGTGGTAGCACTTTATAAAATATACTATGTTTCAATAGACTGGAGTATCTGTTCCTTAAAATTCGTCCCTTGCATCATGACTTTCCAGTTTTATTCAGCAACTCTTTTTAGTTTCTGTCTTTTATCGCCTACACTAGGACCAAACTACAATAGGTCAAATTACGTTGAACCCTATCTAGGTACGTATTAGAGTGGCAACATATGTATTCACTGTTTGTAAGCGAAACACCATTATAAAATGCGTTAAATGAATACCATTTTAAGCATTTAAGCAGCTATTGAAGTACCGCCAGCCAACGTCGATCCTAAGGCTTTGCTTTGTTTTATATTGGAACAATACCATGATATTTGAAAATGGAAATGGGTGTATTTTGCTAAAATCAGTTACGGGATACCCGTATACAAATGAAAAGAATTATTGTAGACCCAGCGTTCAGATGTCTTTCAGGCTTCTGTACACGTGATGAGCTAAAGAAAATAGTTAGGGGGAATTATGTACATATTTCCGTGCATTTCAAAAGTATACTATTCCTCTTTATTATGTAGGATAAACGATATTTTGTAGAGATAATTATGCAGTTCATGTTTATTCAAGCAAGTAGGGTTCTAATAGCTTCCCGGGAGTTCCTGCCCGCCTGTATATCTGTTTGCGTTTTCCAAGTGAGTGTATTTGTACCACCATATATATTCTTTGTTGTAGTGCTCTGAACCCGATGAAACCTGTGGCGTGAGCGAGTGTTTAGGTGGTAAAATGATTTGGATCGGAACTTCTCGGACATAGAGTTGAAGACCAGCTCATCATTCGGTAGTGCGGGCTTTAGCGCACTCCAAGACCCCCGGTGAGCACTAGCTCGACTTGTTTCTGCGGGACTGACATACAAGTAGGGAAAGGCAACGGCCCTCGCATAGAATCGCGACTCCACATCTCACCTCAGCCACCAACGAGCTTTCTGTTAGCTGTGTTTCGTTAGGGGCTCTACGCTAATTTGATGGCAGGGTGGCTGCAGCAAAGCTCATCTAGATGGCGAAACCCTTTTCCCGCTCTGTACTACTATAACTTCGTTCTTTTGTGCGCAGCTATGGTTGCTTGCCACTCATCTACGAGCCTTCGTTTAACTGGTAGCCTTTTTCCCCGAGCTCCTTTTGACAAATGGTCGAACATTCAAGAGCATGTCCCTGCTGTTGATCCACGTAACTCTTCAAATCGCCGTTTTCTAAAAGGGAACCGACTGCTGTATAGAGTTTATTCGTTCCAACATTGCAGTAAATACATAAAGGCACACTAACTCACTGTATCGTAGTGTAATACTCGAATGTTTTGGAGAAACAATATGAGAAGTGCCACGTTGTCGTGTCAGGCTTTTGGGGATTAATTCACTTATGACTGAGATCAGAGAAATTACATTTAATGATAAGTGGCTTGTGAGTGAGCAATCGTAACGTTTGCCTTTGAGTCGTAAAGGAACGAATGGAGGGGGCCACAATTTAAAGGCGCATAGAATCAACGTCGGGCATTGGCACGTCTCGTATCGTATTGGGCGCTTACCGAATGAAGCAACGCGTCTAACGAAAGTAGAATTCGAAACGTTCACTTTCGGCTCTTACGTATTCAGGTGCGAAACGGCCGTGCGCACAAGCAAGTGCATTCGTCCTTAATGGAACCCTGCCACACCGTTCTGTGCAGTAACTTATGTTCTACAAGCTGGAATTTTCTGTAACGCCCGGCAGGACCAACCGTAAAGTAAGTTGCAACCCTGAATAGGCATAAGTGAATCTCTCGAAGACTTATACGCAAGCTACTAAACCTACTTACCCTACGAATATCGAAGGAAGAATCGATTATCAACAGATTCTAGTAGTTGTGAGCTTATGGTGAAAGGATCTTCCCTAAAAATTAACTCTGTCCAATGCTTTATCGTAGCATAGAGATAGTGTAGGTCAAGCTTTGTTCTTGCTTCTGTAAGTCCTGCAGAACTTCCACTACCTACAAGGAGCCGACTGCATTTATCGAGATAGAGCGACGAAGCGGACGCGGGACGCCTGTAGTCGCTATAAAGAGGAGAGAAATTGCGTCTTTTGTACCTACTGCAGGTTCCCCAAGCGCCTCAAGCAAGGATTGTCTGCCGGACTCCAATCAGCATATGGAGTAGCTGCTTTGCATTTGAACCTCTTGTCAGCCAGTCACCACATCTCTACTTCGCTATTGTCGCTCCTTACAGCACGAGCGGTCGCTTGACAATGCAAAGGATGTTCTAACACCGAACGACGTAAAGTGGGTGATCGCAACTAGGACAAAGTGGTGACAGAAAGCTCGTTGGGGGCAAAGCTGCATAGATACTTCACTTGACTTCTCCTGTCCATTACAGTGGTACCCGGGGTATGCGTGGAAAGCCGAAATTCATCTACTACGCTTGTCTATGTAATGTGAAGTGGATCCTAGACGATGGCAGCAACGGAATACAATGGAAGACCGCGAAATTTGAGTACAATAGTATCAATATAATGGAAGAGAAATGAATGAATTCACAACTTCGTGTACATGCTATACTGTCTCCTACCTAATCGTACCGAGCATAATACGGTAGAGGAGATATTTTTTGCTAAACCGTATTTACTAGATCAAGTTAACGCCGAATTGTGGTATTATATTAGATAACGAACTGGTTGCTACCAAAGCTAAATAACAATTATGTCACAAAGAGGCACATTTTTATTCATAGAAGCATCAACAATACATGCCACAGTGCATGTGTTCGGCCATTTGTGGTGAACACTTCGCCTAGTACCAGTATAGGTTGAAGTCTAAAATTGTGTTTAATGGGTATAGCTCCCCTTAGACTCATCAGTATAAATTACAAGTCACACTAGAAGGCCCTTGATAAGTTTTAACTAGGCTCAATACAAGTGACCATTATGGCTCTACCTATGAGTTATCTAGTTGGAGAATAGCTGCTTGACGAAGAGGGCAAATGTTAACTAATACCACAGATGCTTGTTTAGGGTGTATGTGGTGTACAGGTTTTCATTTGGCAGGACGCCCTATAGGACGAAACAAAACCGAAACCGTTTCTGATCTTCAAGGCGAAAGCCTTTCCTCTGTTATTTTAGATGCGACATACGGATCTAATGAACTAGGCTTCGGGTTTTAGGAACTGGGAATTTTCCTGCAGCCAAAATGATTCTCACCCCTATGGGACGCAAACAGAAACTAAGTCTTCTAGCGCCCAGACTTTCAGTTGGGCATGTTGGGGTCTCACACCTTGTAACATGTTCCTATAAGGCGTAGCTTAGTATTCACGTGCTTCATATGTAGCGTAAATTTCGTTAGACGGTGTTGGTGTGGAATTGTCCCTTTGAGGAATGACGGAAAGTTTTCTCCATTTTACGCTAATCCTACACATTAGTCAAAACAATTATGCATATAGAGCATTACGGAACGAGTAGTTCACTACGAAAAACATTAAATAGCGTCGATGTGGAAAACTTTTAGCAGAGTTCGAATTATATGAGCTGTACCGTCGGGTTTTCATGAACATTTACAGCTCACGCTCAGTGTGGAATAACGCTCATACTGCCGTCAATAACGATATAACAATTTACACAGGAGTGCATCGCGGGCTAGAAAATATTTCTCAATAGCAAAACTCGATCTTTGTGGACCGTGTGTAAAAATTAGAAAATATACCTCGCGCTCTTTGCGCCATCTGTAGCACTTGTATAACAAATTATTAGACGGGAACCACAGGGCCTAGTTCGGACCGTACACTTTCTATCACACACGTCGAAGAATTGGGATGGCTGGGTTTCTCAAGTTCCACAAAGTTAAATCGTGCCTTTCGCAAAAAGGTCAGACAGCTTGTCACCCTTCGGGGCACCGACCCATGTAAACTATAAACAGACAACTTGCTCTTTAGACAGAAAGCTATAATATAACGTATGCTTGTATTTTTTTGGAAATTTTTTTAAACGAGTTCATGCAGCATACTTCGTTGATTTAACTGACAGACCATATTGGAAATCAAACGATTAGAATTGAAGAAAGCAGACCAAACGTGTAGATGTCTTCTGATACGTTTTTCACTATAGGATATATTTTCAGAGAACAGCATGGTAAAAAACACTGAGCTTCTTCAAACGATCAGAGATCAGCTAAAAACATTATTATAGATAAAATGGAATTCCGCAATGGGTTGGTATTAAGAGCGATGTTCGAACAATGAAGCAATTTAAAAAAATTCTACCATTTTGTTTAGTTTACCGTTTATTACAATAAATTTAGGGGTACACGTCCAGAATAAGTAAAATATCAGTTAGACAGAGAAAGTAGTTGCAAATCTTATTTTAAGCGAACGAAAGGACGCAACAGGTTTCAACTCGTGAAAACGAGACGCATCTAAAAGACAGCTATAATATCACCATAGTAAAAAAAAACAGACGTGAATGGTTTTCATCATAAGGAAAATGTTTTTGCCACCTTTTAATTTGTATTAGTTGTTCGAATTCGGCATTTTGCTATGCAAACGGAAGGGAGACGGCTCCGATGATAACCGCGGCTACGAAAGCGCCGTGTCTGTTTCTACATATTACAAAATTGCGTGTTAGATGGAAATAGACCGGCACGTGCAACAAGCCATCTTTTTTGCGTTCCTCGTACCACTAAACGTACCATTGTTATAGTTGCTACTGCTGGCAACTAATTAGCAAATCAACTTTGGAAAATAAGGAAACTCGCACGCTTGTTTTCACCACAGCGACTGCAGGCGGCGAAATCCAGTTCCGCTGTGTGTAGAAGTAGCCCTTCGAGTTGCGGGGGCGACCAAGGTTGCTAACGGCGACCGAGACTTGCAAAGGTGACGTAGGCGCCGATGACGGATGTGATCCTATGCCGGCGATGGCCGAGATGGTTGATTTGTGGGGCGGAAGCTACGGCATACCGAGCATCGCTGTCGGAGCAGCCCCTAGAAGGGTAGATGGCCTTTTTAGGCCAAACGAGACGTGTACGCAGGCGTGTAGTAACCAGCCTAGAGGGTGCAAGACCCTTGTTACGACGACATATGCTGTAATCGTTGTCTGATAGCGAGACTGGCCGGCGCGGGCAGGCAAATGTCCGACCGATCGGCCACCCAACTAAACGATGGAGTCGCTTCGAGAGGACAGCTTTGAATCTCCTTTGGGGACAGCGACCACAAAGCCCAATATTCAACTCCTAACGACTACCAATACCATATCCAGCAACCAGCTGATGTCGTCGGTTGTCTTCGAGCGCATACTGCATTTCGTCGCGTCCTCTTCATCTCAGATACGTAAAGAAAGGAGCGGGAGCCGAGGAAATAGATCTTGTTGGAAAAAGGTGTAATGACGGTTGTCACTATGACTAAAATAGCCAGCAAAAGCCATGGGAAAAAATTCGTCGCCGAAGAATGTCACGCTGTGACTCATTGCCGTGCGAACAGGATAAAAAGGGCATAGTCAGCCGTATCAAGAATGATGCTGCGTCCGAAAATCGTTGATGGTTTCCTTCGCCACGGTAAGTCAGAGGAGTCCGACGATGTGCCTCTAAGCGTGACCCTTTAGGCCTTACAAAAAAAAATATTTACTACATGCTCTACGCTCATATTGGCACTGCCTAATGACAACTGGTCCACAAACACGTTGTCAAGCACATATATGTATGTACATTACATAGATATAGATTTACAAATATACGTAAGTACTCATACATGGATTCCAAGAACATGCGAAATTTGTACGTGAGCTACATGGTGATATGTAAGCGGTTGGAGAAGCCTGGGCCATAAATACATGCAGATGCCTTCTCTTCCATATTCTCAGTCGTCATATCCAATTGAGATTCGTAACTCTGCACGCCATCACAGACATTTTGTATGGCACTTACCCATCTACTACATACATACACATAAAGATACACAAAATAGTGGCTACCTCACCCGAACTAGCTAAGTGAACTTAGGTGGATAAAATGTCGTTGGAATTGCCTATATACACGCACTTACTCGTAACGGAAATTTTCCAATAAGGGAGAGTGTCTACAAAACAAGCATGTACGTGTACTATCTATTGAGATGCAGTATTCTGCCGGTCAGAAAGGTAGCTCACCATACTATCTTACATATACCGTACGGCGGTGTAGAACCTGCTTCAATATTATGCTTCTATAGTGTTTATATTTGGCTCAAGAATGAATTATTAAACCAAAATATTCAAAACAAAACTATATAAATTTGCCCATAGCATTAAATATTGCCTGTCACTGATTTGTATTGGTTGTCAGTGCTATGGAGTCCGCAAATTAAATAGCGACTTCAGGAAATTTAGTGGATAAAGTTATCTTTCAAAGCGAACTCAATGCAAGTTACTGCGTTTGGGCTTATGGCGTGAAAAGCAAGGAATAAAAGCTTTAGTAACATATTTAGCATCAAATTGATCAGGTTTCATAGAAGTATGAAGTCCATGTTCAGTCTTAGCATGAACTCGTAAAAGGACTTCTTTACTTTTGCGTGAAGCATCAACGTAAATGACGATCATTGCTTGGGTACGAATGCACCGAATTTTGACCGTCCCCGTGATTGCACAGTGGTAACAAGTTTGCCCGCTAAACTTAGCGAAGCGTGAGGTAGTCCAGCTTCGAAGTCAAGCATAGGTGTACGTTATTTCGTATGACTGTTAGCGGTCTAAAATAACGCTTAATCATGGCACCAAATATGAAACCCAAAAAATGTACAATAAGGTTTTTCTCATTGATATTTGTGTATTTTAAACGTTTGTTTAATAATTCCAGTTTCGATGAATAAATTACACAACCCCTTGTCAAAATCAAATCAGATATGGACATATTAAAAAAAATGTACAGAGAAAAGTATCGTAGACTAAATATTTCTGACGATCATCATGTCAAAACTCGCGTTTAATGTTATAATACCCTTTAGGGTGTCGAACATTTTGGTGCCGAATTCTCCTCTAAGAGCTGTGCCTTCCAAAGGATCAGTCCAGGACTATGTTAGAAATTACAAGATCACCTTTTTGTCATGCACCCGGAAGAGTGAGATGCACACGTAAGTCGCGCACGCCGGTGTTCATTGTGGAACATAAAGTCTGAACGCTGGCACGCACGCCCCGACGTTTCTATTCTCGGAATAGCCGGCTTGTTGCTATGTGCCTTAGCCATTGAGCTCATTTCGATCGGCCTCTCTTTCTCTCTATATATATGGGCTTCGTCTTATCGAGTTACGAGTACAATAACACGCAACTTGGCCTGGTAGCAATCAGTAGCATCCACGCAAAAGGACACTGCTCCATCATCGGCGACAACGACAGTCAGAGCGACTGTTTCTATCCAGGACAACTTTCAGACCTGCTGGTCTGCTGATCCCCCCACCCACCGCAACAATTGCCATTACCCTCAAAACTATTGCCCGTGTGCACTGCTCTTGTGATCATCTTGTTTTTAATACGAACGAAAGCGCGTTTGCGCCAACGGCAGCAGCATCAGCAGCAACAGGAACATATAGAGACATTATGTATAAAGATGGTTTAGGTCATAACGGTTGTCGCTAACTTGCAACGATGACAGGCCAAAGGGGCGGAACGTCAACGTTGCGTGTGCCCGCATCTGGTACACTCATATCGAAAAAACGAACGCGTACCGACGCGCATGGAACGTTCGTGGCTCGCAATTGTTCTTGCTGTTGTCCGCATCAATATACTTTTGTACGATTGAAGATTCCCCCTACTGTACCTTTCCTGTGTATACTTCCCTCTTGTCCGTTTCCACTTTCTACAAACTACGACCGAGTGACTCTGATTCCGCCAGCGTACGTCTGAAACTCTGTCTGATAGAGGGTCACAAATTGAGTCAGTCGTGACGGATGCTGGTGTAAGCATGAGTGTGCGATATCCGCCCCGCGATGAACGATGTACCATACCTATTCCACGACAGAGAGTATGGAGTGGCTCAAACAAAAAAAAATGCTATAAAAAAATTATGCACAAGCTTCGACCTGTCTCTATCTTTTCTTTGGAAAGCATCGTAGAGCTGACCTACGAAGGCTGTTTCTCCTCCCTGCCAAACAGTAACCATTAACTCACTTCGCCCTTATCGTTCATTTTCCTCGAACATGTAACCCCCGAACTTTTACCCCATAACCCTTGATCACTGGTACGTTACCGACGCTGGTAAGTCAGATCGGATTCCTGACAAAGGTGTCAAGTAATTCAGTCCGCTGCGTTCTACGAGTCTGCGGCTAGCGCAGGCCGTCGGCAATCATTCTACTGGTCTATGAAGGTGGTCAAGCGAGAGAATATCGCTTGCTTTCCTGGTTCGGTCAGTAAAACTCAAATGTCTCTCAGTTTTCCCGTTACGCCGCTGTAATGCCAGTGGTTAGTGTGCAGTGTGCTCTCCTTAGGTTGGCCAATGTTCGAACCTTAAAACGCTGAGGATACGCTCCTGGAGCGAGCGGCAACCCACTACTAAGAACACCTACAGCGGGGACCCGTTACGCATCGAGCAAAAAGACTGTTGAATAGTATACTAGATGACGGCGATGCCATTGTACTGGCGGCGGGGAGACGGCAGGGTCAGGGTTTTACAGAGAAAAAGCGAGTGAGTGTGTTATCGGCCAACGTGTTTTCGGGTGTGGCCATGGCGAAGGTTTAAGCCCGATAGCAGCTAACGACCAGGAACTCCAGCAAAACCGGGACTTTACAAACCTGTAAACTCCCATTTGTTAACATCCGTAGGAGGACAACCCGCCCCAAATGATCCCGCTTGAGATGTTGTTGGCCGCGCCAACCACGGTGGCGTAGACAGACACGGGACTACATCGAGAACGAGAGTGGTTATTAACTTCTATTAACGTGACCAACACAACTATGACAACGTTTTCTTCAAATAATGTAGAGAAACGTGTTTAAAAAATCCTTTCGTTTAAATAGTTGCCGAACTGATGCAATGAGTGCGCTTCGCCATTTGTTATTCTCAGACGCACACAGATAAACGCACACAGATAAACGCACACATCCACGCTCTATGTCGAACACAGAAGCAGACGATTTAGAAGATAGAACCCAGGTTAGTCCTACGCTTGGACACGCGCCAGCATCGCTACATTTTTTCCGCTTTCGATATCAAAATTTGTTCACTTTAGTTGGTAATTTGTATCGTACTCATAGACAAACCACTTTTCGGTTCGTGGCACATTATCTAAGCTAAAAGGCTCTAACCTGACTATGGAAGAAAACGAAAAATTTTCGAATTTGGGTTGTTAGTGATTAGGATTGACCCAAGACACACCTAGGCACCCTTCAGTTTGCCTTGCAGCGCCTTTTCTCCCGATCGGCATCAGCGTGTCGCACGTGCTTCTTACTCATGCACGATGAACGCTGCATATGCCAGAGCTACTCTAAATACGAGAGGTCTTGATTGTGGTCGTTAGGGTTCGTTGATCAACTGTTTATGAACCATATCTCCGAAACTGACGATAGGATAACAATCTACTAGCATTCTGTTACAGTGACGTTGCATGACGGCAGAGTTGGACAGCGTGTTAAGATTGTTTCATTGCAGTTAATGATGGCTGTGCCAGACGTATGATGTGATTTGGCGCGGGGATAAAAAGGGTCACAGGAGCGCCTACGAATATAACCGAAAATTTGGCCTAAGGGAATCACAGTTGGAATTGATAAGTGGCCTAGCGTTTGCGGTGAGCTTCATGCTCGGTGACGTAAAGCGGCGGTTGCAGAAGATTATTGTCAATTAGATATAGAAACAGAAGAGATCCCTAGTTCCGGAAAAGGGTGCCACTTACACGGATTACGTGGTCTGAGACTAAATCGATTATCCGATAAAATTATGGATAGTCAGATAGGTCTGGCAGCAAGACGGGTTATGGTTAAGGTGAAAAGAAAAAAATTCAAAACTCACTAGGGATCTCGCCAGGATAGTGGCACGTAATGATCGGTACGCATTTGGGTAAGTATTATATTGAGCAGATTTTAAGAAAGAAAGTGGTTACCGGTATTGATGACCTAGAGCGGGGAAAAAAGTATTGTACATTTCTGCTGACATAGACGTGCATACGTAAACGAATTCGAAAACTGCTCAGGATATATCGGCCTGAATGAAGTCAACTGACGCATAATACTACTCTATGCGATGATTATTCATCCACCCACATTAAGTAGCCCCCTTCATACTCGACATACGCGCATGTGTCACCGTACAGTAACGGATCATGTTTTGAATGATCGCGATATATATATATATATATATATATATATATATATATATATATATATAGAGAGAGAGAGAGAGAGAGAGAGAGAGTCAGTGTTGCTTCGGAAGACAACGTGAGGATTAATTACGACTAATATACTGATCATAAGCAGTGCATATAGCCACAGGACGAAGGCCTTATTAGCGCGTATTATTATTATTATTATTATGACTTGTTGACAGCGGACTGTCAAGGACGGCAAGCTGTGCTTCATGAAAATCTGTCATTACGTGAAACTGATGGCTACAAAGGCAAACTAATCAAACTTAAACAGAACAGATATCAGAGCGCGCGCAAGGCGACAACGAAAACAAAACTGGAAACATATATGTACACGATGGCAGCATAAAGGGGCGAAATTGTGTGGGGCGAAAGCGAGTCAATTGCGTGTTTAATTTACGCTTCTATACTCCGCCATTAAATCAACTGTTGATTCTAATAAGATTAAGCATTCGATCAAATCTTATTTCTAATTGGTAGATTTCACGGGTTTTTTGCTATATAGCACCGTGTTACAAGATCCTTGTAACGGAAGAAAGGTGTTCTTGACGAACAGACTGACTGAATCACATTATTGTCGCCGTTTGCACCGGCGTGAATCCGCTAGTCAATTCAACTTAAATACAACACAGTATTTTAAGATCACTATAATTTGCTGTTACTTAGATTATAGTGTAATTTCTGTTGCAAGGGTGCGGGATAGTGTTATGGTATACGTAGTACTAGGTAGTCTCTTTCTCAATGAATCTTCTATAAACTCTCTCCATTCGATTGGTGTTACTATACTACTACTACTGGTGCCTCACACGGTTTTAGGTTAAGAGAAGGACTGCTGATCTCCAGTGGCATTTTGGAGGCAAATAGACATTTTTGGAAACTTGTCATACTATCGTATAATAAGTTTCCGCGACGCAGCCTAAATGGCAAGACCTATGCGGGGATTCATGGACTCACAGCGTATATGTACATGGATGCTCTAAATGAAGGATTGTTTATTATCGTAATGGTAGGGCACGGGGTAACGGGGGTGAGCTTATTTTGGCAATCCACGGGAATTGTGTGTATCAGGGTCCGAACAGAATTGAGAGAAGCCGATAGAGAGTTGAAGGGTCATCCATTTGTATAGATAATAGCTCGTCGAGTATAACTCTGGTCTCCTTGGGAACGATGCAGGCCAAAAGAAAGGAGAAGGAGAAGATAGCGATCCACGGAATAACTCGAATGAAGCTGAGTAAGACCATTCATAGGGATTACGGTTGACTGAATACGGCGAAGTCGGTGGCGTGAGAGACATGAGGCGGCAGAGAACGGCCACAACGCTAAGGTCGTCGGAGGTCTACCCAGTTAAGCCTTTCTTCGGTTGCCGCAATACCTCGAGCAATAAGGGACTGCTTGAGGGATGTTCGGACAATAGCAAACACTGGGTTCCGGGGAATGAGGTATATGAGGTCAGAATATCACCTAACCAAACAAATACAGTCGACAAAGAAAATGACAAGACACAAAAGGGCTCCCCAATGGGTCCAAGGACACGATGATTAATTATACACGATCAGCCAACAAAAGGCAGTCGAACGAG